>NC_139914.1:15152066-15417066 GCF_905171665.1 Trachurus trachurus
AAAATGTAAAAAAATATATATATATAAGTCCAAAAATGTTTTTTTTTTTTTTTTTTTTTTTAATAGGAGATTTGCATAGAAAATAACCTTAAATACCTGCTGTATCAACACGGTTGTACTCTAAAATAAGTTATGAAATATTAAGTAGTTTTACTTTGCATCAATGCAGTAACTATTCCTATTGAAGTTTCAGTAAAAAATGTTTTAAATTTTTCTTACGTTATCTTTTTCAAAATTGGCAAAAAATATCCATGAGAAAACACATTTGGGTCACTGACTGACAGCGACCATATTGGATGTCCCATAGTGAAGGCTGCTGGTGCATAAATAACTGCACCCTGGTGGTTTGTCTGATCATTGCATGTATCTGATTGTATACATTAGGTTTTTCATTTTTTTTAAATCACAAAAACTCATGTATTTTCATGTATCAAATTTGATACAAATGGCGACAAAAATGCAATAAAGAATTTTTTTTTTTACTGTTTCATTTTAAATCTCTTTGATCTGGTTCTGCATTGTCCTCAGGATGGGGCATTGCACCCGTTTTGTGCTTGACATTTTTGCATGTCTATGTTTGCTAAGCTCTTAAACAAGCCACATTGTGTATCTGTGCATCTGCAGGTAAAGGATGTGATGAAGGATGTGATGGCGGGCCTACAGCAGACCAACAGTGAGAAGATTCTGCTGGGTTGGGTTCGTCAGAACACGCGGGATTATCCCCAGGTAACGTTCCTCCAGTTGTCGCTTCCATGTTTTTGTAGAATCATTTCATCTCCAGAGGTTTTTAGATGGTTCAAGTCGTTTTCTCCAGTTGTTCGTAGATATCTCAAACCTCTCTTGAACAGATTTTCATGAAATTAGCTGGACAGATACGTAGGCTTTGGGCCAGGGAATAATGGATTATGTTTTAGTGGTGATCCAGATCTGGGATTAGTGCCACCAGATGACTGGTGATTTTATACCCCCAAGTATAAAACTACTTCTAAAAGAAATGTTTTCAGGTAAAAAAAAAAAAAAATCCAATTAACTTAAAATTTCAGCAGCACCAATGATTTTCTTTTTCATTCCGAGTTTTTCTTTCATCTAATTTTCCTTCCTTTGGCCCGGACTGCTCTGTGCTGTATTGAAGCCTCTGGGGTAAACTGCAAAAAAGCAGTCACAACACAGCATATGCTGCTTTTTGGATAACATATGGCATTTAATACTTGCTTTCACCCAAATCACCCAAGTGCAAACTTTGAAAGTGTGGTCTCAGTTTTCTTATCTTTCCCCAGCTCCATGCAGAGTTATATTAAAAAAAAAAAAAATCATATAATGTTCTGTCAGTTTGACAGTGAGAAGCGTTAAAAATGGTTAATGTTTCTTTTCTCAGGTCAACGTAGTTAACTTCTCTAGTAGCTGGAATGATGGATTGGCCTTCAACGCCCTCATCCACAGCCACAGGTACAGTGTGTGTGTGTGTTTGTGTTTGTGCATATTTTCATGATGGAATATTTTTTGGTACATAATAGCCTTACAACTTCGGAGGGCCATTTTTTGTTTTAGACATAAGGTTACGGTTAGGTATGGAAAGCGCCAATCATATTAAAAGTCTCATATTGTAAAGGTGAATGTCTTTTTGACAATAAAGCAAGTCTAGGTTCTATATTAAAGTGATACGCCAACATTTTTTTTTTCATGTCTTGCCTCACTCCCGAGTCCATGACCAGCAGATAGACACCATCCTTTCCACTGTGCGTGCAGTAACAAGGGAGATAGAGCCGTATCGCCGTAATTAGCTTAGCTCAAACACTGGAAGTGTATGGGTAGTGTTAGCCTGCCTCCTACCTGAGCTGTCAGTCAGAAGCTGATTTCATTTTAGCTCTAAACTCTGTAAATATATCACTTTATCAACATTTCAAACATGTTTAGGTGAGAAAGTAGCCGTTTAGATCAGCAGTGTGTCGTTAATTTGTCTAAATACCAGCTGTTTACTATTTTGTTCGGATGAATTCGGCGCTACTCAAGCTAGCCGTTGTGACCAACGCACTTCCAGTTACTTTCACAAAATAAAACACCCGTTGCCCTTTACATACAGAAAACCATGACGATAGAATTTGTGCTTTTACTTTGAAACAGGAAGCTAACCTACCCTCGATGTAGCTAGCTTGAACCAAAATAAAGCGTCTTTGCTTGAACCCTCCGTTTTGACCGATCTCGTCCCGTTAGCGGCATTTGACCACTCAAGATGCCTTACCGGAGAGTTTTGTAGCTCTGAGACCAAGATCGGTCCGTTTAGAGTTGCTGAAGAGTTTCTCTGATGACTTTAGGTGGAGGCAGGCTAACACTACCCATACACTTCCAGTGTTTGAGCTAAGCTAATTAGTGACTTTAGGTGGAGGCAGGCTAACACTACCCATACACTTCCAGTGTTTGAGCTAAGCTAATTACGGCGATACGGCTCTATCTCCCTTGTTACTGCACGCACAGTCGAAAGGATGGTGTCTATCTGCTGGTCATGGACTCGGGAGTGAAGCAAGACACATAAAAAAAATGTTGGAGTATCCCTTTAACACTACCAATGTTAAAAAAACAAAAAACATGGACATCTCACTTAATGTCTAATGACACATTAATAGGACTTGACTCTGAAAAGTCTGGGATGGGATGTTGGACATCAGAATATACACACACTGGCCAGTTGAGTCACCTTTCACCCCTCTATTAACACTGATAAGTACTTTAGCTGGCATAAGCCCATATAAAAAGGTAAGTAAGAACTAGAGAATGCATTTCCTAAAGGAAATACGGGTGAATGCTGAAAGCTGGAAGCTGAAAAAGCTGAATAAATTGTTGAAACGATGCTGAATCAAGTGAAGAAACTGCTGAAGCAATCTTGAAGAGATTAAAACATATACAAGAGTATGAAATGGTTTGTAAGAATTAGAGCCCTATTGGTCCATCCCATCAACATGATATTTACTGACAGTGAAAAAACAATGGGGCACATTTAAAAACAAATACCATAAAAGATGAACATTATGAGGGTAAAGTTTCCTGAGGAAATGAAGGAGGCACAGCGGAGAGAATATACAGTACACTGGAATACATTACTGCTGACTTCCTCTAACTAGTCGCTCCAAAAATAAACCTGACTGCATCAGCTGAAGAGAGTTAATTACACCGTGTTTCATTTTACAAAAATTAATCTATATGCTGTATAATAAAAAAAGAAACAATCGTTTACTTTTTTTATTGCTGCGATGTCAGCCCTTTCCACTCTGTGTCCGTACGTACGATCGACCTGGGATGTAATAATAAAGCAAATGTATCTGGATGGATTAAAAACATACATCCGCTTGGCTTGGTAGATTGTGTGTTTTGAGTTTTGGTCCCCCCCTCCCCTCCCCTCCCTGCAGACCTGAGCTGTTTGATTGGAGCTCGGTGGAGAAGAAGACGTCGGCGATCGACAGGCTGGAACACGCCTTTAATAAGGCGGAACAACACCTGGGGATAGAGAGACTGCTGGACCCTGAGGGTAACACACACACACAGCTGCACACACACACACACACAAACACACACACACACCGACATCACACACACCGTCGTATTTCACGGCTTCCCATCATAATTGGCCCGGATGAAGATGATGCGTCACGCTGTGATTGGGCGATAATGACGGGAAGCGACTTTATCAGTGACCCACAAACTGGCCGACAAAGTCATTTACCACATCGCTGCATCAAACACCGGTTATAAATGGTGACGTTGTAAATATATCTCATCAGAATAATAATTATGTAACAGAATAGGCCAAATATGATGTAATATTTTATTATTATACCCTCATGTGGTGTTCAGGTCTATGTGACCTGATGGCCACTAGGGGGTGCTATAAAAATATGGTTTTCTTCTGTTTAAAGTGATACGCCGACTTCCCCGAGTCCATGACCAGCAGATAGACACCATCCTTTCCACTGTGCGTGCAGTAACAAGGGAGATAGAGCCGTATCGCCGTAATTAGCTTAGCTCAAACACTGGAAGTGTATGGGTAGTGTTAGCCTGCCTCCACCTAAAGTCGCTAATTAGCTTAGCTCAAACACTGGAAGTGTATGGGTAGTGTTAGCCTGCCTCCACCTAAAGTCGCTAATTAGCTTAGCTCAAACACTGGAAGTGTATGGGTAGTGTTAGCCTGCCTCCTACCTGAGCTGAAACCAGCAGTCAGAAGCTGATTTCATTTTAGCTCTAAACTCTGTAAATATATCACTTTATCAACATTTCAAACATGTTTAGGTGAGAAAGTAGCCGTTTAGATCAGCAGTGTGTCGTTAATTTGTCTAAGTACCAGCTGTTTACTATTTTGTTCGGAGGAATTCGGCGCTACTCAAGCTAGCATGCACATGCACAAAAATGCATTCATATACAACACACTGGTGACACACAGGTGAAAACACTCAAACCCGCACTCAACTGCAGACACACACACTTGGCAGAGCTTTGGTAGGTGTAGCTACGCACTCAGACGTGCACTTGCAGATGGTGGTGTTATTTATATTATTTATGGAGCTGTTTGTCCTCATCAGACGAACAATAACACCCTCAGATTTCACTGCGATGCTTCTAAATTAGCGTTCCACAGCCAAAACTATTCATCTTACTCCGGCTTAATCTCTGCATTTCATGCACATAGCAAACAGCACACATACACACAGTCATCTCTGTTGTTTTTTTCTTCTCCATTGTCATCTCCTCTGCCTCTTTCCACCTGTTGGAAACCGTTGCCTGGACTTATTTAGCTGTGAGGCTGCCTGTGCATCACACATGGATGCTATGGGAAATAAAAAACCATCATCAATAGTGAGGAATGATTGCATTTTGAAGGACGGTCTATTTCATCATCCTTCAGCCTCAGATACGTTTTACCACCATGAGGGATAACCAGCCCGAGTCAGGGGATGGATTTCTCAATCATCCAATTATTCATTCATTCCATAAAATATGAAATAAAGCTGAAAAGTGGTCCATCAATTTTCCAAACTTTAAGTTCACAACTTCAGATATGTTGTTTTGAAGCAGCTTTATTTAATTATGACATCCAGACACTGTGTATTTTACATACTGATTATTCAACTGTGCATGCTTTTCCATACTCTAAGTACATTCTATTACTTTACATTATATTCATATATTATTCAAAATTGTTTTCTATTGAACTTTTTCTTCTCTTATTTTTCTACTTGGGTTGTGTGATTCTCCTGTTTCTGTAACACAGTAATTTTACAGCCTTCTCAGTTTAATCTTAATCTTAATCCTAATATTCATCTTAATTTTAGCCCCAGTCTTAACGATCGTAATTTCAAGATTAATCTTGATCTTAAAATTGATATTATACTGTATATCCTAATCTTAATCCAATCTAAACCCAAATCATAATGTTGACCCTGATTAAACCTAAATTTTAACCATAATCTTAATCTTAACCTTAACCTTAATTTTAACCCTGATTGAATTTGAATCTCTTCTCTTAATTTTAATCTTAACCCATAATTTAACCTCAATTTTAACCCAAATATTCATCTTAATTTTAACCCAAGTCTTAATCTTGACCGTAATTTCAAGATTAATCTTGACCTTGATCTTAATCCTAATCTTGATCTTAAAATTGATATTATATATCCTACTCTTAATCCAATCTAAACCCAAATCATAATGTTAACCCTGATTAAACCTAAATCTTAATATTAATCTTAATTTTAACCCAAATCTTAATCTTAACCTAAACCCTGATTTAATCTTAATCTTAATCTTAACCTTAACCCTGATTTAATTTTAACCCCAGTCTTAATCTTGACCATAATTTCAAGATTAATCTTGACATTGACCTTAATCCTAATCTTGATCTTGATCTTAAAATTGATATTATATATCCTAATCTTAATCCAATCTAAATCCAAATCATAATGTTAACCCTGATTAAACCTAAATCTTAACCTTAAACCTCACTTAATCTAAATCAAATTGTAATATTAATATTAATCTTAACCCTGATTTAATTTGTATATATTTTATAGTATTCATTAGGATTGAATAGAGAGGTACAGTACATGATCATTTACTTCATCATTAAAGAGAAGAGAATTTCAAAGTGGAAGTGGTGGATAAAGTGACAATTGAGGTTTTTTAAATAACTCACAACATTTTACCACCAGTCATCCTGTGGAAACTCTAGAGTAAAGTCTCTTTATTCTCTCCAGATGTGGCCGTGCATCACCCCGACAAGAAGAGTGTCATCATGTACGTGACGTCGCTCTTCCAGGTGCTTCCACAGAGCATCACCATGGAATCCATCAAGGAGGTGGAGACGTTGCCACGGGCGACCGCCACCGCCGCCGCCGCCAACATCACCCGGGTGACGACCGAAGAGCACTACCAGATACAGACCCAGCAGCGCTTCTCCCAGCAGGTTAAACACACATTCATACACACACACATTCATACACACACACACTAAAAAATGTTGGGTTATCTCTGTAACCCAATTTCTGAGTTTTTGGTGTTGAGTTAAATTAAAATAAAGTTGTTTTTCCAGAGTGTAACCCATTTTCAGGGTTATAGGGCTATGAATTTAACCCAATTCCTGGGTTGTGCAAGTAATTGGGTTGTTTTTCAGTGAGTAACCCATTTGTTGGGTTAAGGGTTGGGTAATTCTGTGACTTAAAGCAGAAGTGAGTGATATATTTGTGTTAATATAAGTCTTAAATAGTTATATCTTCCGACAGCAATCACTTACATAGAGTGTTTGGACTGAAACACGGGTCTCTCAGTCCCTCTGCTCTGCTCTGAGCCGAGGAGAAAACATTTATCGTATCCTACAGTTTTTATCCAATGAGGAGAGAGAACGGCATGCAGGGCTGTGTGTGCAGCCAAGGAACGCCGTGAATGTGGTGACGTAGCGACGAGGACTGTTATGGTGCATTCAAGGAAACTCGTATATTTCCGACCGTGAAGTGGTACCAGTTCGATCTGGTACGAGTTCACGGGTCAGAAGTTACGAGTGGCCGTTATAGTGACTTTCACCGGTAAAACAGGTCGGAAAAACACGAGTGGGTTGCCTGGAACGCTACAATGTCGTAAGTTGTGACTTGAAGCTGTAATTTACGATTTCAAAAGCCTGCCTGGAACGCAGCATTAGCGAAAACGACCGGATCACTCACTTCTGCTTTAACCGGCCGGTTCATTTGAAAAATGCTTTCTGCGCACTACAACATTGGGTTATTTTTAACCCAACTATTGGGTCGAGCAAGTGCTTTATACACAACCCAATAGTTAGGTTAAAAATAACCCAACATTGTAGTTAGCATAACCCAACTAGGTTGAATATTCAAACCAAAAATTGGGTCAAAAAGATTAACCCAACCCGTTGGGTTAAAATTAACCCAAAAAAAGGGTTTGTCCTTGTTTGAACCAGCAGTTGGGTTAAAATTGGGTTATTTTTTAACCCAACTGTTTTTAGTGTGCATAACATACTTTTACTCTGCTGGGTTTGTGAAACGTACACGGACGGAGTGCTGCGCCACAGTGTGAATCCAAACATCACCGAGGGAAAAGGTCATCCAGCTTATTGCACCGAGAAATATAAAATATACAGCCGTGTTTCACATGCCAGCGCTGCTGTAAGAGCCGTGGATTCTCTGGTGACAGAGAGATACGACTACAACCAGAGCAGAGCAGAGCGGGAAGCACACACTGTTCCTCTATGTCAACCGGTCCCATAAGAAGGAGAGCTCAGAGGGAGGAACGCTGGGACATGTTTGACGGCCTTGGCACCGGCTTCTCCAACTATAAAACTATCCTGTCTCTGTCTCTTCCCTTCAGACAGGTTTCTACTGTGGCAGAAATGTAGAAGTGATGGCTGAATTTTCGAATTAGAACAACGAAAAACAATGTCTGTGCACCCCGTTTCAGAACCATGGACAGCCCCACACCAGACTAATAATACAGCCACAGCAAAAACACGCAATTGCTTGTAGGGCTTTAAAGGGACATTGTGTAACTTCTCCTGTTATCTATTCACGGAAATCGATTATTTCGTTCAAAAGTATGTTTTTCATTAAAGGGATAGTTCAACATTTCGACAAATTGGCCCATTGCCATAATCCCTATAGTCGTAGCAGTAGGTTCGTTACCTTTAATTGTCGGTGCAAGCTGTTTTTAGAACGGCGGAGCAGAGCCGTGAGCTGCTCAGAGCTACACTACGGAGGCTCATTATGGGATTTCTTGGTTTCCCTCATCAAACTCATCAAATACACAATCCAACAACTCCACAACGCTCTGGTGGACAAGTTGTGAGCTGCACATTCACCACGCTATGAGATAATAACACAACGTTACCACACAGAGTTGTTTTAGAGGGAAATACAGAGACTGTTGATGAAAAACTGTCCCTGAAGGCAACGCGCATCAGCGGTTTTGCATGAATTTCCCTCTATAGGGATTATGGCAACGGGCCAATTTGCCAAAATGTTGAACTATCCCTTTAATCAGTAATTCCCCCCCCCCCCCATCAATAAAGTGAAGTGTTCCTTTCAGCTCTGAATGAGCCGTTCATATCATTCATATCTACATGGAGCGGGTAAGCTCGGTGCTGGCTGCCATGTTACACTGATGCTGCATTCACCTGCAGTCGGGCAGACGGCCGTCGCTAACAAACCAGATGTCATTTTAGTCACAGAAGTCCAGAGAAAGACGGTAAAACGTGGGTCAGGTGAACAATACCACATTGCTATGACAACATATTGTCACATGTATTGTTATTTTTTTTTAATTATTCTGCCGTCTGCCCAATTTCAGGTGAATGCAGCATGAAAAATACGATTGAGTTGCTTGCGATTTTACAACCGTGCAACGCTAGATGGGAGTAATTCCTACACAATGTATCTTTAAGTCACCATACACCAGAAATATGACACAAATAAAACATTAAATGCCATTGCACTATAATTTGTATTAATTATATTCTTTCATCTACTTCCCCGTTCTATTTCCTTTTACCATCTGTGACCCGACATACGGAATGCACTTGAACTGGGTCAGTGGTGATCTGACAAGGCAAATACAGAGTAGCAAGGAGATATAGAAATGACCTATTGACCCAAGAAGTATCAGTTCATCTTGTAAAAACGCTGCACTAGACATGGGGACAGTGTTGGGATAAAGTCCACATCACTGTCCCGTTATTCCCTCTATGTGTGTTTTCTGTTGTATATTTGACGGTATAACACATGCTTTAGTCAGTCCAAGTTAGGGTTGCAAAAGGGTGGAAAATGTCCAGTAAATTTCCGGAATATTTCCAGAAACTTTCCATGGGAAGTTAAACTGGGGAATTTTAGAAATATTCCGAATTGGAAACTTTCCTTGGGAATTATGGGAATTAACTGGAAATTGGGGGTAATTTAAACAAACTGTATCATATCCAAACATAAATGCAAATATTTAGTTTTGTCATAAGCAGACATCCATGCAAAATAATACAATTAAAAAACATTTCAACTGAATTTAATAATTTAATTCTTGTATGAACAATCAGTTATTTTACTGAATAACAAAAACATGATGAATGTTGGGTAAAATATTACTAAATTTCGGATTTATTCCAGTTTATTCCTATATATTCCTGTCAATTCCCATATATTCCCATAAATTCCCATGGAACGTTTCCAACTTTGAAAATTCCTGGAATTTTGCAACCCTAGTCCAAGTTCAAAAACCTTTTTCCTTGAGGCTCTGTTGTTCTTACTTTTGGGGCGTAAAGGATGTAAACGAGCCGAATACCCATTCTTTAGCCAGATTCCTCCCCCAGTGTGTCTGGATCACTGGGAAGGTGGAGGTAAAAACACAGGGCAGGAGTTGTAGAAAAATATAAGCTCCCGTAACAAACATTTATACCAGCGGTCTGGCATCCAATCATCACTACTGCTTCTGTGTCATAAAGTATTTATAGCTCTCCAATGGGCTTCCTGCCCTGTCTAACCTGCACACACACACTGACATATTTGCAGGTGTCTTTGGAGTTGAGATGCTTTTGCCAGCTCCCCGTAAAAAAGAAATGTTTAAGAGCCTCAAAACTTACATAACTTAAATTCTCTTTAAGTGATGATATAGTTCAACATGTAGATTTAGCCAGCTAGCAGAAAAAAAAGATGCTTCAGGTCGAGTTAGGGTTGGAGTAATTACAGCGTTGAGCTTGTCTTTATGCACATTTAGTTCCACATTATGAAGACTATTATGAACTCATAGACGGTATTGTAAATGAGCCAATTCAGAAGTTCCTACATTTGCATCTACTTGTTAGGCAGACCAAGTACCGCTATTTAATTAAGGCAAGGAGATCAGGTAAAGAGCACACTAGAGTGGTAGAGGTGGGAAATGAGAGTCTTCAAGAGTTTGTTCCACCATTGGGGAATCACACAACAGAACAATGGAACAGACCCAGAAGGCCCTCTGAAATGATCAAACTGAGAAATTATACTTAACATTATGGCTTGACGTGTTAAAAATCCATTGCAGGTCCAATGATACCTATGAGACGAACTTTCCCTTCACCACTGATCCTGAGAATCCCCACAGTTCAATTTGTGTCTTGTCATGTTTGGAAAAAAGCTAGAACAACAACTCTGCTACTTTGTTCAGACAGGGCTAGGGTGGTTAGCTCATAGCAGGGCTAGCTTAAAGGGATACACCAACATTTTTTTTCGTGTCTTGCCTCACTCCCGAGTCCATGACCAGCAGATAGACACCATCCTTTCTACTGTGCGTGCAGTAACAAGGGAGATAGAGCCGTATCGCCCGTAATTAGCTTAGCTCAAATGCTGGAAGTGTATGGGTAGTGTTAGCCTGCCTCCACCTAAAGTCGCTAATTAGCTTAGCTCAAACACTGGAAGTGTATGGGTAGTGTTAGCCTGCCTCCTACCCGAGCTGAAATCAGCAGTCAGAAGCTGATTTCATTTTAAACTCTGTAAATATATCACTTTATCACATTTCAAACATGTTTAGGTGAGAAAGTAGCCGTTTAGATCAGCAGTGTGTCGTTAATTTGTCTAAATACCAGCTGTTTACAATTTTGTTCGGACGAATTCGGCGCTACTCAAGCTAGCTGTTGTGACCAACGCACTTCCTGTTACTTTCACAAAATAAAACACCTGTTGCCCTTTACATACAGAAAACCATGACGATAGAATTTGTGCTTTTACTTTGAAATAGGAAGCTAACCTACCCTCGATGTAGCTAGCTTGAACCAAAATAAAGCGTCTTTGCTTGAACCCTCCGTTTTGACCGATCTGGTCCCGTTAGCGGCATTTGACCGCTCAAGATGCCTTACCGGAGAGTTTTGTAGCTCTGAGACCAAGATCGGTCCGTTTAGAGTTGCTGAAGAGTTTCTCTGATGACTTTAGGTGGAGGCAGGCTAACACTACCCATACACTTCCAGTGTTTGAGCTAAGCTAATTACGGGCGATACGGCTCTATCTCCCTTGTTACTGCACGCACAGTGGAAAGGATGGTGTCTATCTGCTGGTCATGGACTCGGGAGTGAGGCAAGACACGAACAGAAAAAATGTTGGCGTATCCCTTTAACTACTCCCACTTTTTTTCCGCAGTCAGTGTGATTTAACGTAGCAGTCAAACAAGACTAAAGTAAAGGACTTGCACTGTCATTGCTGTCTCCATGGTAACACATGATTGTTAGCCATCATGGGAACTGCAGCACTGACAGTAATAGTAATATCTTTATAGGCATGTTTTTCATTGAGCCAATGCCACTTTGTGTTACTGTTGTTACTGTTGCCATGAAAGCTTAAGGCTGTAATATAAGTAACCTGCCATGGTTTATTTCCCATGAGCCTTTGCTCTGCATTCAGTGTGTTTATGTGCAAATATACTTGTGATCTTAAGGGCTGCTTATTCACATAACACTACATCGCCTTGTTGCTGAAACATCCACACTATATAATAATAATATTCTAATGGACTCTGTAGTATAGCACATTATACAGCTAAATGACTGCTGATGTTTGTTCACTGCATATTATCAACACTGCAACAGGATTATCTGGCCCATTTATAAAATGAGTTTGAGTTAACAGCATATCTGTGTGGACGCTTGATTTCCAAGTCTGTACAAGCAGTAAAAAAAAAAAAAAAAAACATCAGGGACAGATTTAGAGCTCCCTGTAGCTCTCCAAAATAAAATTAAGCAGCAACCACAGACTCTCACATGTGGGGTGAAAGAGATTCACACTGTTTAAATTCTGCTGCTTAATGATAAATTGGATAATAAACAGTTTGAAAGTTTGCTCATTCCACATTTTCACCATATACTGAGATGGAGAACATGTTTCCTGGAGGAACTAGCAGTGCGCATGTGATCCCATATTGAGAAATATAGCAGATTAATGGCAAATATAATGATTATATCAGCAATCTGGCGCCCACAGGAAAAAAAAAAGATAGGACACAAGATAACCTTTCAGCTTTACTGCTCCTGAAGTTGCATTACACTGAAATATGAGGGTCTCTGCAGTAAAGATGCTGGGAACCTATAGAAAGCAACCCCCACTTTTTAAAAAACTAATATCCAGAGAGAAATATTGGCTTTAGAATAGTTTTTTTTCTTTTTTCTTTGATTCTTGTTAAAGGGATAGTAGCATTTTTTTAAGTGGGGTTGTATGATCTCCAAATAGCCCCTAAGTACTTTAATTGCAGTAGAAGACTCTCTGCACTCCTCCCGTTAGCAACGCCAGCCCATAATAGCCCTGCCCAGAGATTTACAACATACAGTGTTGTGAACAGACCCAAAGAAACGGCCTATTTTCACGGCCTAAAAGAGGTTTTACCTGAAAAAAGATACACAGTTCCATTGTTCGCTATAATATAATTTTTTCCAGCCCTTCAAAGTGCAGGAAAAACACAGTTTTTATTTGGACCGAACCAACTCACGTATCCCTCCGCCCAGGGTTAGCGCCGCCGATCAGCAGTTGGTTAGGTCCAAATAAAAACTGTGTTTTTTGAGCAGCTGGAAAAAATTATATTATAGTGAACAATGGAACTGTGTATTTTTTTTCAGGTAAAACCTCTTTTAGGCCGTGAAAATAGGCCGTTTCTTTGGGTCTGTTCACAACACTGTATGTTGTAAATCTCTGGGCAGGGCTATTATGGGCTGGTGCAGAGAGTCTTCTACTGCAATTAAAGTACTTAGGGGCTATTTGGAGATCATACAACCCCACTTTAAAAAAATGCTACTATCCCTTTAAAAGAGCCATCCATACGAACACGGGTATTTTTGAAACCGTGTGTTCCTCTGCACGGTTCGGCCTTTCATCCACACGTAACCGCACTTGTGGGCTCCTGAAACCAGAGTTTTTTGTAACCGGAGTACAGGGTGAACTTTTTCAAGAAGTCCGGTTTCAGCTTCATGTGTGAACAGGAAAACCGCGGAAAACCGCAATTTCTTGTCGACATTGTTTGCCGTCACACTGTGCGATGGTAAACAGTAAGTTGTATCCATGGAGACTAGTGGAGCTCTAGACGTGACCAGCTGACCCGGCCTTGGTTCGCCATTGTTGTTTTTCCGGTATGAATTTTTCCAGCCTTGTGATTGGCTACAATGGCCTTCCTGTTAGGTGTGCTATTGCCACCTACTGCTTTGGTATGTGCATGACATTGTTTGAGGCGGATTTTGCGGTTTCATGTGGACGGAGATATTTTTTATCACACCAGTGGTGTGGACGGGAATTTTTTTTTAACTGAGGGCCAGGGTCGTTGTATAGGGGAGAAAGGTGATGATAACTCTAGGGGCCCAGCGCCCAGTAGGGCCCACAAAAAAATCCCAGTAGTCTAATCTTTGTATGACTGAATTATTCTGCATAAGACCCTGACTGATACTCATAGTAATGCTGCATTAGCATCAAAACAAAGTAGGCTAAATAAAAAATGATAGCCAAAAAAGAAAACTGGAAAAGTTAGGGGGGAGGGGCCCACTTTAGTATTCTTTCAGGGGGCCCAGAATTCCTAGCAACGGCCCTGCTGAGGGCCATAAAAGTTTGGTTTCAAAAATACCCGTGTTTGTGTGAACTAGGCCAAAGTATGTCTAGAGAAATACACCAAATCGTAAATAAGGTTAATTCAGCTAAGCTATTGTTTTAAGCTAAAGTAGGCTACTTAGCTTTTAGCAGGATTAGCTTAACTACTATCATTTTTTCACAGCTAAACTAAGCTATTCTGTTGAGATAGGATAGTTAGCTTTTTTCTCAGTCCTGTCCATCATTTATAAAGTCGGAAAATCAAAATGATGGATTTTACATTTAATTTATAGGTTAGCTTTACTGCAGAGCTGTCCCAGTAGCTAGCTCTCTTTCGTATAACGGTAAATGTAGCTAATAGCTAACATCAGCCTTGTAACGTAGTCAAATAAGACCAAAGTAAGGGACTCACACTGTTCTGCATACAGAATTATAATTACAATTTTAAAGCTGATAACTTAAATTAAAAAAAATGTTAGCTGGAAAAAAGGTATCATAGTAGATATCGCAATCTTGTGTTTGTTGCAATGCTTTGTCTGCTGTCCCTTTTTACAAACTTAAGACTGGTAAGCAGGAATGCATCTTTTTTTTTTTTTACCACAAGAATAAAACAATAATCACCCTCTTAAGATCTTCTGCACATTAAGCAGAATAGTTTATGTTTCTCATCTTTATTTTTGAAATAAAACTTGAATAGCTAATCAGCATCCATCTGTCCAATTGTGACCTCTTTTGTCACACACACAGGCAGTTTAGACACTAACGCTAACGTCTTCCTTCGTGATCTAAGGGATTCCTACAAGACGGAAATTTGTAGGTGCTGGATTGGAAATTGAGACAGATCCTCGGGATAAAAGGAAAAAATGTAACGTCACAAATGCTCCCCACCTGCTGTGACCTTTGGAGCTGAGTTAAACTGAGGTCAGTGTCACGCTGTCTCGAGCTTCCTGGAGTAATGGCTGCTCATATTATTATCTCACTCACTTTAATAGCCGCTTCAAACCCTCCACTATCAGCTCTGTGTCTGAGAGCGGAGAAGAAATGTAGGATTGCTTTCCTGTGGGAATGAGATGGAGAGGCAGGAGGAAAGAAGAGTTGTGGATTTTAGAAGAAAGGAATAAGGGGAGTGTAAAGATATATAGCAACATGCAGAAAGATGAAGAGGAGCGACGGAGCAGATAAATAAAGGAGTGTAAGAACAACTCAGAAGGTGATAAAGTACGAGACGGAGAGGAGAGACAGGAGGGAGGAGTGGAGATTATCTACTTCCTGCGTCATCTATCATCAGCAGTGGTACAGTCCACCTCCTGACATCAACAACATACACACTAAAAAATGTTGGGTTATCTCTGTAACCCAATTTCTGAGTTATTGGTGTTGAGTTAAATTAAAATAAAGTTGTTTTTCCAGAGTGTAACCCATTTTCAGGGTTATAGGGCTATGAATTTAACCCAATTCCTGGGTTGTGCAAGTAATTGGGTTGTTTTTCAGTGAGTAACCCATTTGTTGGGTTAAGGGTTGGGTAATTCTGTGATTTAACCGGCCGGTTCATTTGAAAAATGCTGTCTACGCACTACAACATTGGGTTATTTTTAACCCAACTATTGGGTCGAGCAAGTGCTTTATACACGACCCAATAGTTGGGTTAAAAATAACCCAACATTGTAGTTAGCATAACCCAACTCTTGGGTTGAATATTCAAACCAAAAATTGGGTCTTAACCCAACCCGTTGGGTTAAAATTAACCCAAAAAAGGGGTTCATCCTTATTTGAACCAGCAGTTGGGTTAAAATTGGGTTATTTTTTAACCCAACTGTTTTCAGTGTGTAGGATTCACGGAGGAAAACATTCAAACAAGTTAAATTACCTAAACTCTGCTCATCTGGAGGCTGGTGCAGGTGAAAATATATCTTTTATGCCAAGAAGTGTTTGATCCAGAGCAGGGTCGCTTTCTGACTGACTGCTCTCTTCAGCAGGAAAAACACACACGTAATCGACCTTGACAACTGAGAAAGGGGGGGAAAACAGCAAAGGGTAAAACAGACAGGGAAGACAGACAGGGAAACAAGACAGGTGAAGACATGAGGGAGAGAGAGGGGAAGTTGGTTTCAGTAATGCTGTTATGGAGGAGGCAGCAGAGCAGTGTCAAACAAGCTAGAGAATCAATCCCTCCATTCTAAAAAACATAGTTGACACCTTCCCGGTTTAACTGACTGGTTATATAGGCCACATCACATTTTATACTAAAAGATTGGGAACGTTTGAGGGGAAACGTTCTGGTAAACTTAAAGGGATACGCCAGCTTTTTTTTTTGTGTCTTGCCTCACTCACACACGATGCCTTACCGGAGAGTTTTGTCAGCTCTGAGACCAAGATCGGTCCGTTTAGAGTTGCTGAAGAGTTTCTCTGATGACTTTAGGTGGAGGCAGGCTAACACTACCCATACACTTCCAGTGTTTGAGCTAAGCTAATTACGGGCGATACGGCTCTATCTCCCTTGTTACTGCACACACAGTGGAAAGGATGGTGTCTATCTGCTGGTCATGGACTCGGGAGTGAAGCAAGACACGAAAAAAGATGTTGGCGTATTACTTTAAATAGGCCACATCACATTTTATAGAAAAAGATTGGGAATGTTTGAAGAGAAACATTCTGGTAACCTTAAAACGTTCAATTAACCTTCCCAAAACGTTCATGGAACATCAAAATAACTTTCTGGTTACGTCAGGAAAACAAACTGAATCTCAAAAGCAAACACACTCCAGGCGAGAGCTCAGTTTAGCTAATTACTTAATTTAAGTGTCTCTTTTCTCACCAAGCAGAAGGATCCACTTGAAAGTTGTGTATGTATATAGAAAAAAATACAGTTTTTTGCTTCAGTGTCCTACAGCCTCTAGATAATTGCAGCACTAACAAGATTCAGTTGCATAAATTAAGTGTCAACAGGCTACAATTTAGCTGTCCTGCTATAGACTTGTAGCCACTACCTGCTGGACTGGAGCGACCAGTGGCTAATTTTGTACTAATAGTAGCCCTGTCAATGTCACAAATATTAAAGGGACATTGTGTAACTTCTCCAGTTATCTACTCACGAAAATCGATTATTTGGTTCTTCAGTCTGTTTTTCATTAACCAGTAATCCCCCCATCAACAAAGTGAAGTGTTCCTTTCAGCTCTGAATGAGCCGTTCATATCATTCATATCTCCATGGAGCGGGTAAGCTCGGTGCTGGCTGCCATGTTACACTGATGCTGCATTCACCTGCAGTCGGGCAGACGGCCGTCGCTAACAAACCAGATGTCATTTTAGTCACAGAAGTCCAGAGAAAGACGGTAAAACAATACCACATCGCCATGACAACATGTTGTCACGTGTATTGTTTTGCCTCGTGCTGACGGACCACTTGTTTACATAGAGGCTTGTTTAGCCGCTACGTGCAGTGGCTGTCGTCGGTCTGCTGTCTGCCCAGTTTCAGGTGAATGCAGCATGAAAAATACGACTGAGTTGCTTGTGATATACAACCGCAACGCTGGATGGGAGGAATTCCTACACAATGTACCTTTAATTATTTCATCGGTCCATGGGATATATATATATATATATACAGTATATATATATATAATATTTTTTTCTACAATTACCTATCTAGAAAATCAGTTATGTCCAAAAATGAAATAAAAACGTTGACGGTGTATGATTTTCTTTCTCCCTAATTATTTTTTTACTTTCCTTCTTTCTTAGAGGTGAACTGTCTTCGTAACTATTAAAGTAATATTTTGTGCAATCCCATTCTATATTTCCACCAATTTTTGATAGGAACCATATTCCTGTTGGTGTTGTCATAGAAGAGCCTTTCTGAGATCAGATGAAACTAGAAATCTTGTTTACTAGCCAGTAAATAACAGGTTCTGATAAACTGCCAAGGACTTCACTTCTTTTACTTTTAGCAAATGTGGCTGAATGAGCATGAAACAAGAAAAAAACTAGTAAATCTGGAGACTTTGAAGCGTAACTGACAGATGCATAGTCTATCAGTTGCCGTCTGAATGCGTGTGCTGCTGCTGCATGACCGAGACATGCGGTTTGTTGAACAGGAAGTGCTCGCAGCTTTGACCCTGTGCTGCAATTGTCTATTTTCCATTCTGTCCACATGCACATCTGTTATTCTCTCTGTGTCGTCTCTCTCATGTCTGTGCTATAAACCAGCAGGTTTCCATCCAAAGAGTTTTCACTAATACTGAAGCCTTAAATTTGGAAATTACAATTCCTTGTCAGATTATGTCAGAATTTCTGACTTCTCAGTGGGAAATGTATTGCCTTTACAAAACGATTTTGCTTTTGACGAACTACATTTGATAACAAATATAACTGCTAGTTGTTCTGCTGATAAATGTCGGTCTCAATCATTTACATTCATATTTTATATACTAAAATAAATGCTAATGCTAACTTGACCAGCTACAGCAGTAATATTGTGCTAACACATGAATTCATCAGTAACAATATGATAAGTTATTAACAGTCATAATGTTATCCAACTCGATAATAACAATTATAAAAGTCATAAAAGTTATCGAAACATTGAGGATGTAAACTAGCATTAGCTACACCAGTTGTGTGTTTGTGTGTTCAATATATAGATTTAAAGTTTCATTTGTGAAAGAAGGAACATTATTTATAATGTAGGCAGTTATACAGTTTAACTCTATCTTGCTTATTTTAACTCATCTGATTTACCTTTAGTTAATTATTTTTTTAAATTATTAATATTAATTTAAGAATATAACTTTTTAGAGCATGACATTTAAATATATTTACAATTCTACAATTACTACGATTCAATTTTACAATTACAATTACTACAAATTACAATTACTGAAATTTGCCCAACATTATTTTTTCTCATGAATGTGTATTTGACACTGTAGTGACAGAAACCTAATCTGTATTTCAGTTTTTATTTTGTCTATGCTGTTTTCAAAGTTCACCTAAAAGTAGCTTTACATTTGGATGGAAACAGAGCTTACGTGTGATTATTCATGTTTCTTTTTTCTCCTCTTTTCTGCTTCCTCTTTCTTTGCCTCTCCTCTTTATCTTTTACCATCACTTCTTTTGTACTGCCTCTCTTTTTCTTTCCTATTTCATTTTCTCTCCTTTGCAATTTGGCTTTTGGATCTTTCGCTCTCTGTTTTGCATTCTTTCGCTTCTCTTTTTCTTTCCCCCCCCCCACCTCTTCTGTGGCATCTGCCTCCTTCCTCCCTCCTCCTCCTCTGTCCTGTTCCATCTCTCAGATCACAGTGAGTGTGGCTCAGGGGCGGGTGCAGAGTCCCTCCTCTCAGACTCGCTATAAAAGCTGTGCCTACACCCAGGCTGCCTATGTCACGTCGCCCGAGCAAAAGAGGAGGCGTTGTACTGATCAGGTCCGTGTCTCTCTAACACTCCATCGCAAACGTCCATCTGTCTTTGCATACTTTGGCTGCATACTTATTATTGCATTGTCTGCTTTTGTTTGTATGTGTCACTGCAACAAAAATGTCCATCACAAGTCTCCCATTCCACAATACCAAAGTCTTCCAAAAGGCTTGGTTAATCACTTTTCTTTCTTGAACAAAGGAACTCGCTTCAAATAAATAGTGTTGTGAAATATCTTCTATTGTTCATGTAGCTGTGATGAGTAAAACCCCAGAGAAAAACCAAATTGTAAGATTGAAAATGAAAAGGATTTTGCGGTGTTGGACATTTTTTTGCATTGTGCGTGAGTTGAATTCAAAGATTGAATGCTAAATGCTTATGGGGTGTGTGTTTTTATCATCAGTGATACAGTGATTCTTTAGACAATGTAGGTAAACAACATTGGGTATTTTACTGAAGAGGTGGATTGATACCACTATTTATTTAGCTTAGCAAGAGGATTAGGAGAATGGCTCACTCCAGAATCCTAATATCCACCTACCAGCCTCGTTAAATCTCAGATGAGTGAACAAAAACAATAATGAAATTTTGCACAATAACACATTTCCTCTGGTAAGACTCTGACTTTTGTGAAAAATGGTTCATGTCTGTCAATTCAACCTCTGTGTCTGGCCAGGGCCGTTGTATAGGGGAGAAAGGTTCTAGGGGCCCAGTGCCCAGTGGGGCCCCACAAAAAACCCCAGTAGTCTAATCTTTGTATGACTGATTTATTCTGGATAAAACCCTGACTAATACTCATAGTAATGCTGCATTAGCATCAAAACAAAGTAGGCTAAATAAAAAATGATAATACATACGTAGTCTAAGAAAAAAGTGGAAAAGTTAGGGGGCAGGGGCCCACTTTGGTATTCTTTCAGGGGCCCCAGAATTCCTAGCAACGGCCCTGGTTATGACTGTTAGCTGTGTACATATTTAATGTTATCATAAGAAAATATAAATACCTCACTTTCTTCTGCAAAGTAAATAAAAAATGGCAATACATATGTACAGGGCCGTTGCTAGGAATTCTGGGCCCCCTGAAAGAATACTAAAGTGGGCCCCTCCCCCTGACTTTTCCACTTTTTTTTCTTAGACTACATATGTATTATCATTTTTTATTTAGCCTACTTTGTTTTGATGCTAATGCAGCATTACTATGAGTATTCAGTGTTTCCCACAGGTTTAAAAGGAGACTATGGTGGGTGGTCGAATCGTCGGGGGGGGGGGGGGGGGTTGGACCGTATAAGTTTCGCTTTTACCGCGCACTGCTGTCATGCATGCGCGCGAGAGAGAATGCCAATACGGAGCAGCGCTATGCGGAGATGAATGAACGGAACGAGATTGCATTGCTGGAAAAAAAAAAGAAAAAAGAAAAATCTGTTTGTGGCGGATGTAATTCCTTTGTGGTGGGGCCCCACTGGGCGCTGGGCCCCTAGAATTATCATCACCTTTCTCCCCTATACACGGCCCTGCTTACGTAGTCTAAGAAAGAAGGGGAATAGTCAGGGGGGAGGGGCCCACTTTAGTCTTCTATTAGGGGGCCCAGAATCCCTAGCTACGGCCCTGGGTCTGGTGAGAACTGTTAAAGATTCCTCTCTAAATCTCTCAATAAAAAACAGTTTTTGTCAATAAAACATACGCATGGATGTATGTAAATATTTTATATGAATTTTGGGGTTTGAGTTTGTTTGTTTTGTGGGAATCCACAGAGGTAAAAAAACAAGACAATTTGCTCCTAGCGCTACAGCTAGCAAGCTAATCTTCTGGTTTTCTTTTTAATTATTAAAAATGTTTGAAAGAAGACATTGATAGTTGCTAATCCAAACTAAAAGTTGCTCTGTTCATCATCACCTTCCCAAACTTTCCAACCTCTCCTCTCTGATCCGTCTCCATTAGCCTCCGATACAAACATGAAACGTGTGCGTCTACCTATCATGTACTATTTGTCATCCCGTCTTTACTCCTCAGCGTTTCACACCGTTCAAAGCCGTCAGCCGGCGCCGCGCTGCTGCTAAATGTGTGTCATGGTTTCCCCTCACATTCACAGACTGATGTCAGATATTTAACGTGCCAGCGGGGCGCTTGACTTAACTTTGGCTGGCACCTGAAGGCGTCTCAATGAGGAGAGATTATCTGTCAGATAATCGTTATTCAAGCGCACCAGCTGTTCTTTGAAACACAGGATGTAGAGCAGAACTCAGCAGGACAACCCCGGTATTATCACAACTGCTGTTTCTTTCACAAATGTGCAGAGATGAGTCAACATTTGACATCACAGCGGCTTCATTTTTGTCATAATCTGCCTTTAAGAACCTTTCTGAAGCCACTGTTGGATCATTGATTTTCTCTATAGGGAATAAAGAACTTGTATTAAACCGCCAGGGACCTTAAAGGGACAGTAGCATTTTTTTTAAAGTGGGGTTGTATGATCTCCAAATAGCCCCTAAGTACTTTAATTGCAGTAGAAGACTCTCTGCACTCCTCCTGTTAGCAACGCCAGCCCATAATAGCCCTGCCCAGAGATTTACAACATACAGTGTTGTGAACAGACCCAAAGAAACGGCCTATTTTCACGGCCTAAAAGAGGTTTTACCTGAAAAAAAATACACAGTTCCATTGTTCACTATAATATAATTTTTTCCAGCCCTTCAAAGTGCAGGATACAACCCCACTTTAAACAATGCTACTATCCCTTTAATATGTGGCATTTATTCTATATTTAGGTTAGGTTAGGTTAGTTTATTGGTCTCCACCAGGGAGAAATTTGTTGCGGAGACAGGGAACATGTTGCATACATAAAAAACACATACAGTACAAAAAGAACATCAAGTTAAAAGACTGGTGGAGTAAACAGACCACTGGACAATCCTGCACATGCAGCAAGCCGACGTGAACGTCATTCACATGCATCCACACCGCTACTCTAACTGTAATCATAAATATACATTCATATCAGCATCACATAACCTCAAACATACATTAATCCATTCACTCACATATGTCCATAGTTTGACTCATAATACATTCATTTCCATACACAGCCTATGTTCGTATACATATACAGAGACATCACAATCATTTCCTGCTGTTGAGAAGCTTGGTTGATACAGGCACAAAGGAATGTTTGTATGGATTGTGCCTGCACAAGGGAAGCCTAGATCTCTTTCCAGAGTTCAGGAGAGTATATTCACTATTCAGCACATGAGAACTATCTGTTAAAATGGCATTTGAATGTATTCTGCTGCAAAACAGGTATAAAGAGACAGAGGAGAGTGGCACAGACTGCAGCAGTTATCAGCACTCTGGATGGGCTTTGTGTTTCTTGTTATCAGAGCAAGAAGGAGGAGCACAAAGATGAGATAAAAGAGAGAAGTTGTTAGTGTCCAGATCAGCAGCAGGTACAGAAAGAGAGATACTGGGAGACCCGGATTGTCAAGGTTGGACAAAGGCCAGAATTGCTCCTCAGCAACACTAACGGGCCTCTCCTCTCCTCTCCTCATCTCTCTACCATGTTCCATTCTGCCTTTTCTCCTCCTCTCCTCTCTCTGCCTCCTTCTCCCAACTTTTAACTTTTATTTCTTTGTTTCATTCCTTTCTCAACTTCATAACCTCTTTCTCCTCATGTCACTTTTCCGTGATCATCTCCAAACATCCCATCATCTTCATCTTGGACCCTTTCCCTGTGTAGTTCCTGTCCCCGACCCAGGAGGAGCTGCAGCGCGGTCTCAGTCCTCTTCCTCCGGGGTCCACAACCCTGGAAAGCTACCAGGCTTCTCTGGAGGAGGTGAGGGGCTGATACAGTATGTCACACATCTGATATTAAAAGGATAAGTTCGTATCATTGAAGTGTTTCAAAGGAGGTTAAATCGAAAGCAACTGGACTTAGTTATTTGTCTAGGAAGACGTTTCACCTCTCATCCAAGAGGCTTCATCAGTTCATGTAGCAGCTGACCAGGCTGGGACTGACCAGTCCCAGCCTGGTCAGCTGCTACATGAACTGATGAAGCCTCTTGGATGAGAGGTGAAACGTCTTCCTAGACAAATAACTAAGTCCAGTTGCTTTCGATTTAACCTCCTTTGAAATACTATGACCTGGACAAATGAGAATATGCACCGGCTTATCATTGAAGTGTATTGTGATTAAATTTGAAGGTGTTGACGTGGCTGCTGTCGGCTGAAGACGGGCTGCAGGGCCAGCCTCCCATCTCCAACAATGTGGAGGAGGTAAAGGAGCAGTTCCACACACATGAGGTAAGGCCTGGCATAGCAACACATTTGTTATACTATAGTCCCCCCCCCCCCCCCCCCAGTTGCCACGACAATTTGCAGGGGTCACGCACCCCAGGCTGAGGCAGACATTAACGTAGAGAAAGAGGTTGATGTTCTGCTTCAGCGCTGGTCTCACATTTTGGCTTATTGTGAGAAAACAGTAGCTCCTATCACAAAAACAAGCAGACCGCAAGCGTCCAGAGGACTTCCTTAACGCTTTGATGTGATTTGGTGTTTCTAGAGTAAATGATTTGGAAAATCTTGCAAGTTAAAACCAGGAGTCCCTTCGGCTTGTCTCAGAAAATCTTTGTATTGGAGTCAATGGGGAGCAGGGAGGGACCTGGTTGTCTTTCTGCTTAGAATCTCAAATGTTCTGCAATAGCAGCAGTGTACAGTTGCATTATGGGAAGTATAGTCTTGCTAGGGACCAATCCGTCTCTTTAAAGGCCCCATGGCATGAAAAATTTGATTTTGGTTATTTTTTGGTGCTTGGGGGGGTCTTTGGGCCACGAATATACTGCCCCATGCATCAAACTGGTCATAAACGGAGAAACACACACCTCCCATTTGTAGGAACATTCTCTTTAAGACGAGCAGATGGCACTTCCTCCTTTCTGTGATGTCACACACAAGGTAACTCCGCCCACCGTGACCAGTTGTTTTTTTTCAATTTTTATGAATGCAGCTTAGGTTTCAGTTACTTGCCTGTGATTGGCCCGACCACATGCCACTCAAAAACAGTGAGCCAATCAGAGGAGAGTTTCTCATTCTCTCTTCTGATTGGCCAAATGACCTGTGCCTGCTAGAGCTCCAGAAAGAGGCAACAGAAAGGGGCAATGTAAACGATATTAAGCAGATCACAGGTACTCAAAACCAATGATACATCATGTTAGGGATATCAGCAGGTAAATAAACCCAGAGAAAAGTACACAGCATGGGGCCTTTAAAGTCCTTGTGAGTAAGGAATTGGTCCTTATAGTCCAGGCAAAATAGCGTTTTCTGGCAGACTAATTGTAACAGAATGTTTTTCACCATCCATCATTTCTATGAGGCGTCCAGAACAACATACTAAAAGTCCTAAGAAATCCTAGTTGGGGAAATATGTTTAATTCTCATCAATCCAACATTGATTTACTGTATAAAGTCTATGGTGCTGACAACAATACACCCCAATGGGGCTATTTTTTTCCTTTACTGCTATCACAATGCAACTTTACACAATGAAAGTATCTATGAAATGTAACATTTTTTGTATTACAAGTTTCTTCTATTCTTTCTATTAGCTTTGTACCCATTTGATGCAAAAACATGTTAGCAAATATTGGGGAAACACATGCTAACAATGCTAATGTCATAAAATAGAATGAACATTTTAATTTCTAGCTTCCTGTAATAACAACAGAGCAGGAATAATATGCTTGGTATGGTTTTTTGCTGCACATAAACACAGAAAAGGCCGTTTCTTTGAGGGCACAGGGCTGAAACAGCACTTAGCAGCTGTTTTATAGCTTAAACTCTGATGGATGTGGACTCAGACAAGCACTGACTTACTATCGACTTTTATTCTCTCAAAATTGAATTAACTCTGATTGTTTCACTGTGTGAGACTCTGGAAGGATCATATATGAGTTAAGCGCTCAGAGGAAATGGATCAAGCGCCAAGGTGAGAGGTGGAAATGTATTTTGTGAGCAGTTATTGAATGAAGTGAGAGTGAGAGGAGTGCTGGGAGGTACTTCACTTCTCCTGGGGAATAAATTAGACAAAATAAAGGGGCGTAATTGTGGAAATGTGCGTGAAATCTTATTGTGAGTCTCTCATAAGGGCTACATGGTGGAGCTGACCACGCACCAGGGCAGCGTGGGCCGGGTCCTCCGGGCCGGAGCGGCGCTGCTGGCCGAGGGGAACCTGACGGAGGACGAGGACTCGGAGGTTCGGGAGCAGATGAACCTCCTGAACTCCCGGTGGGAGCACCTGAGAGTGGCGAGCATGGAGAGACAGAGCAGGTACATGCAGAAAACAGAACATATAAGGAGACATTAAAACACTCACCAATGTTCTGTTGCCACACAGTACTATGTGCTGCTACTATGCTGCGCCGAAAGCAAATTCTGCTTGTCGTGCAGTCCTCAATAAATGAATTGAATTGAATTGAATTGAATGTAACAATAAACTAATAATGTTTAAAGCAACTACAAATAACAATGCAATGCAAGATAAGCATCTTTACAATATTACGTCTAGAGGTCATGGGAAATGCAGTCTTCATTCCAGCAAAGCACTACCACTTTTGACCACAGGGGTCGCCAAAATCAACACAACATGAAAGTTCTTAGTAGAAGCTTTAATAATCTAAATAGTCGTAAATTTACGACTTCATTCTCGTAGTTTGTGATTTTTTTATTTGTCAATGTGGCCCGAATACTCCATCGTATGTAAGAATGCTGAATCACAGGCTAATAAAACGGGTTAGCTAACAGGTACTAGCTATGCTAGCTATCAGTCAAAATGGATATGAAGCAGTCAATCAAATGAACATAATCCAGTGTATTTATAATTAGCATAAATGATGCAATAAATGTAAACGTATAAAAGAAAAGGCCATCTTGTTGTATTGGTTATTGTTTGTTTATTTTTAGGATCCCCATTAGCTGATGCTGTAACATCAACTGTTGCCATGACATCAGCTCACAACCTGTGATGTCATAGGTTTTTAAAAGCAGTCCGTCAACAGGATTAAAAGGAAATGGATTCAAGTTCTTGAGGTTTAAATATCCAGATGAAATAATTTGAAGGAAGATGCAAAACAAATATACAAGAAACTGTCAAGGTGTTGTGTCATTATGGTCAAACGCCCCAGAGTTGAACAAATACAACAGGGTCAAGGAACAAAATGAGCTACAGAAAATATATTCAGCATATTCAACATAACGTGCAAGCTCAAGAATATACACAGTCATTTAGATAATATCCAGAACAGCACAAGCCAAGATGGTTTCTTCTTATATTTCATTTCTATCTTCATTTTAGCTTCTATGAATGAAGCTAACAAAGAGCAGCGGCCTCTAATTAAAATGAATGAAATGATAAGTGACACCCGGCCAGAGTTAATTAACTGTTGAGCTGCAGTATCTTCTGTGATGATCTTGTGTTGATTAAAGCACGAGGCCGTGCAGACACGGCCCGGACTACCAAACACCACTTAGACCAGACAGCAGAGGTCTGTGCTGGACTTGACAGAACTGCTTTCTGATAAATGCTGCACCCCCCCCCCCCCCCCCTCTAACCCTAACCCCCCACCAGGCTTCATGTGGTCCTGATGGAGCTGCAGCACCAGCAGCTGCAGCAGCTCACCGATTGGCTGGATGTGACCGAGGCTCGGATCAAGAGGATGGGGGCTCAGCTGGGTCCGGACCTGGAGGACGTCAAACACCAAGTGGAAGAGCACAAGGTCACAATACTCTAATGTTTTCAAGGGTGAACCAATTAGAAAGAAGTGAGGTTGTATAACTCAGTTTTGATTATTGTTATTTTGTCATGTGCAGTATTCCATCATCCATTGTAATCATTCCCAAAAGCTTCCTGCAAAAAAAGATCCATTGCTCATTTTTTATTGACATCATTTCCTGGCATAATTATAAAAGAAATCTTGTAATGAACATAAAATACATTTAGAGTTCAATCAAATCAAATATCACAGTATATATTATCCTTATAAGAAAATCAATTATTCAAATCATTCAGAAATATTTAATCAGCAAAATAGCAGAATGGCTCCAATAGGAAGAGAATGAATAAAAAAAAATGTAGATAATGCAAAAACATTGGCAGTCCTACTCTTCTATCAAATAATACAGATACAGACTTGGGAGCAGTGAGAACTCTGGAGATGGACTTGAAGCCTTGAGATTGTTGTTGCTTTTTAATTTAGTTCCATTAATTTCTAAAATTCTTGGACAATTCTTTGCTCTTCTTTCTCTTCTCCATGGTCAAAGACGCAAAATACAAACGTTGAATGAACATTCCTCCATTTATTGCGGTTGCCAGTGTTATTTCTATATAACCTGCACCTGTTGCTTGTCACAGATGTGTTAAAATTAGTGCTGTCAATCGATTAACATATTTAATTACGATTAATCTCATGAATGTCATAGTTATCTTACGATTATCGCAAATTAATCGCACATTTTTATCTATTCTAAATGTCCCTTTAATTATCATTTAAAATTTTAGTGAATTTACTTTCCGTAGTTGAAAAGACGTATCTGTAGCTACATGCTGACAAAGAGTTAGACGTACAGACTTCAGAAGTCCGACTAGCAGTGGCCACAGCTTATGAAAAATCTACAAGTTCACTAGTCACAAAGAACGTTAATCTCACGATAAAGAAATTGATGCCGTAAAAATTGGTTTGCGCTAACGCGTTAATAACGCAATATTTTTGACAGCACTCGTTAAAATACAAATTTAACAAATTAATCACGTGCTTGAAATCCAGTTATTTCTTCCAATTTTCAAAAGGTGCCAATCATTTTGTACCATCCATTGTTGGAGCATCAGATTTTACTTTTACTTTTTATTTTCAACATGCACACACATCCATGACTGTACATGGATGTGTGCATGTTGAAAATGGTTTTTAAAAAAAAGTTTGTGCTTTGATAGAGGAATAAACTTTAACTTTATAGCATTTTAGTTTAACATTGGCTCATCCAAGGGATATATATATATACAAAAATACATACAACTGAGTCATTTTATTTGCTGTAGAAGCCTGACGGAGGCTACTGAACGGGACTGCTTCAGGAATAAACTCTCCATCTCTACATCAATGTAATTGATTGCAGCGTGAGGCTGCGGTCGGCAGCCACGTTCTCTCCGGCCATTTATCTGACGGTTTTCTACATCTCCGATGACAAAAACAAAACAAAACAAAACACCAAATTAGCAGAGTGTTTGCAGATTGTTGTGAGAAACACGGACCTCCTCTCACAGTGAGAGGCAAGGCCCTGTCAGACTGGATTCAGCACAACAAGCCAGCAATGACAATTAGCCAACCTAGAAGCTACTTTAATTAAACTCACCAGTAAATCTCAGATTGAACGACATGATAAATGGATAAAACGCCGTTTAGATGAAATGATGTTTGTGTTTTACAGCTTCTGCAGGAGGATCTGGAGCTGGAGCAGGTGAGGGTGAACTCTCTGACCCACATGGTGGTGGTGGTGGACGAGACCAGCGGAGACAGTGCGACTGCCGCCTTGGAGAGCAAGCTTCAGGTGAGGGAATAGTGCACTGTAAAAAAAAAAAAAAAAAAAGTGTTAAAGGGATACACAACATTTTTTTTTCGTGTCTTGCCTCACTCCCGAGTCCATGACCAGCAGATAGACACCATCCTTTCTACTGTGCGTGCAGTAACAAGGGAGATAGAGCCGTATCGCCGTAATTAGCTTAGCTCAAACACTGGAAGTGTATGGGTAGTGTTAGCCTGCCTCCACCTAAAGTCATCAGAGAAACTCTTCAGCAACTCTAAACGGACCGATCTTGGTCTCAGAGCTGACAAAACTCTCCGGTAAGGCATCTTGAGCGGTCAAATGCCGCTAACGGGACCAGATTGGTCAAAACGGAGCAAAGACGGTTTATTTTGGTTCAAGCTAGCTACACCGAGGGTAGGTTAGCTTCCTGTTTCAAAGTAAAAGCACAAATTCTATCGTCATGGTTTTCTGTATGTAAAGGGCAACGGGTGTTTTATTTTGTGAAAGTAACAGGAAGTGCGTTGGTCACAACAGCTAGCTTGAGTAGCGCCGAATTCGTCCCAACAAAATAGTAAACAGCTGGTATTTAGACAAATTAACGACACACTGCTGATCTAAACGGCTACTTTCTCACCTAAACATGTTTGAAATGTTGATAAAGTGATATATTTACAGAGTTTAGAGCTAAAATGAAATCAGCTTCTGACTGCTGATTTCAGCTCAGGTAGGAGGCAGGCTAACACTACCCATACACTTCCAGTGTTTGAGCTAAGCTAATTAGCGACTTTAGGTGGAGGCAGGCTAACACTACCCATACACTTCCAGTGTTTGAGCTAAGCTAATTAGCGACTTTAGGTGGAGGCAGGCTAACACTACCCATACACTTCCAGTGTTTGAGCTAAGCTAATTACAGGCGATACGGCTCTATCTCCCTTGTTACTGCACGCACAGTGGAAAGGATGGTGTCTATCTGCTGGTCATGGACTCGGGAGTGAGGGAAGACACGAAAAAAAATGTTGGCATATCACTTTAAATATACTCATAGGAAGACACATGGCTAATATTGCTTTTCTCACTCACTATTTAACTGGAGCAGACTCCAGAACGGTTTCCCAGGGAGAATAGACTTAACAGATAGTTTTGTCTTCGGTGTTGTGCACTAATTAGACCTTGGCAGCGAAATGTGTGTGTGTGTGTGTGATGTTGTTTACGCTATAAGTCATCACACAGACTGCAGCCAGGAGTCAGACTGTTGCTGCGTGTTTGTGTGGTTAATTCTCCACGCCTGTCGTACCATCTGATGTACGGGGCCGTAGTTCCCCTTGTTAACTCTCATACACTGCAAAGAATCTGACTAACATTACAACTTTCTAACGCGCCAGCCTTTGTGTGGTTCATACGGCCGGTGTCTGAGGGGCCCTAGGAAATACATGGAGTCACACAGTCGACACAAGGATTTATAAATGTATTGTTGGAGTCATAGATGGATAGAATGCACATGAATGAAATATGTGTCATTTTATACAGATATAAGAAGAATCCAACAACATTCACAAATGTATTTCTGATGCACACACTACAACGGAGTATCAGGGCCACATTGATGAATAAAAAATCACAAACTTCGAGAATAAAGTCGTAAATTTACGACTTTATTCTCGTAATGTTATGACTTTTTTTCTCGTAGGAAATGTACAACTTTATTCTTGTAAATTTATAAGTCTGTGTTTTTTTTCTCAATGTGGCCCTAATACTATATTTAAAGGAAATCCACAAATATATGTATTTAACAATATTTATATACATGAATACAGTGGCGGCTGGTGGTCAAATTAGTTGGGTGGGCTAATAAATAAATTATACCCATTATATGGTTAACACAGCTAAAAGTTAGGGTTGTCCCATCTCACAAAAGTATAGCAACTAGGCCTACACACTGCATTAAGTAGAAGGGTCTAGTCCAAAAAAAAAACAAAAAAACAAAACTTAACCTGGTTATCTCACACATACACACACAGTCTCTCTCTCTCTCTCTCTCTCTCTCTCTCTCTCACGCACGCACGCACGCACGCACACACACAAACACCTACACACACACAAACACCTACACACACACACACACACACGTACGCACGCACACACACACCCGACGATATTGCTCAATTAAAAAAAAAAAAAAAAGACGATATGCAGCTCATATCGACGGCCTTTCTGGTCAGTTATCGCCATGTCATTTAAGTCTGGTGCTCCCGGTGAGTTTAGAAACTAGATTCTCCACTTCGTTCAGGTTAGCAAAGACAGTTTAGGGCAGTAAAGTAGGCTAATGCTGCCTGTGATGCTAGCGCCTAGCGCCGCTGTTTCTGTCTTCTCCCTCTCACAACAACACAACTTGTCCTCGGTCTGAAAACAGCGGTGTTGGGCTAAATGAAATTAGCCCCAATGACAAGTAAACCAAGGGGGCGGGACATTACGCCTGTCAATCATTAACCCAGCGCCAGCCTGCTGCTGATTGGTCAGAACCGCTCGGCCTGTGGGCTGAATGAAATTAGCCCCAACAGTCGGTCAATGGCGAGGGCGGGACATGGCACCTGTCAATCATCCACAGTCGGAAAATGAATGAGAGCAGACTCGGTGAGCTGGGGCTGATTAAAATTAGCCCATTTAGAGATATCCTGTGTTTTTCTTGAAACTATTTAATATTGTTGCCAGTTCCGATTTTACTAAGACTTAGAACAATCTTTTGTATGTTATTTAGAGAATATAATATAGGCTATATATAATATTTTTTCCTCATCTTTTGTTGTGTAATGCAGGGAGGGCTTAGCCCCACTAGCCCATTGATACCAGCCGTCACTGCATGAATATACATAAAGTGAATTGAATCTGCCTTTAGTTTGTGAATGTTTATGTAATTGTAATGAATTATCTGCAGCCAATCAAATGTGTCCTTCCTTTCAGCCAATCGTAATTGCTGAACAACTCATAAGAAGGGAGGAGCTAGCTAAACATGTTAAATGTTTCCAAAATCTAATCTTATTTTGAAATTCCTGAGTGATGAGTAACTGCTGAAATTTCACATTTCATGTGTAGCTAAGATACTTAATGTTTCACTTTTATTTTTGTGGCGTTTTATAATGAAATTTTTATTTAAAATGAATTAGCAATAGCAATTAGCAAAAAATGAGAGGGTAATTGGATGTGAGTGAAACTCCTTCTTTCCTTGGGGATTGAAGGTTTAAGGAGCTGTAGATAAAAGTAAGCCCTTCACATATTGTTGTGTGGCGTGGAAATTATAATCCCATCTGAAATCCTTAAAAAGATAGTTTCTCATTTGACTTTTTTTAATCTTTTGAGGTTTAATCGCTTCCCATGGAGCTGTTTATTACTAAATACAAGATAAGAGAGATAAATAGACGAGTAGGAACATTGTGTGCCGGTGTGTAAATATGCAAAAAGAAGGCGCCGTCCCTGGTTTTCTTCATGCTGCTGAACTGTCACTTGATTAATTACAAGCTATTCATCTTAAGATTAACCTGCTGAGCCTCTCCTTCTACATCAGCCTTTTACTCACTCACTTTCTTTCCTTTTGCATCTCATTGTCTTTTCATTTCCTCCGCTCCCTCGCGCCCCTCGCCCTCGTCACCCTGTCACCGTGATGACATTGTTCAGGGGACAGACGCTCTGGGGGTTTTGTCTTTGCCATTCAAATTGGAGTTGAAGAGTTAACAGCTAGCTGCCAATACACTGCAGTCAGGGAAAATGAACGGCATTGTACTGTATGTGTTCCAAGTGCAGCGTCACTGTGTATGTGGGCTGCAAGAACATACAATAGCAAATATGAACAAAGGGCAGGCATAAGTATTTTCATGCCTTGAGTTAATCTTTATCTTAAAATTATCTGGAAATTCCTCTTATTCTTTGTATAATTACTTGTGCTCTAGAAATAACTTAATCTTAACCTACCCTGACTTAACTAAATGAATCCTAACTTAGCTTAGCTTAATTTATTGTAATTTACCTAAACTTTTCCTAATTCATCTTAACATAACATAACTTATCTTAACTTCACTTATCCCAACGTAACTTAACTTTTCCTAACTTAGCTTAAAATAACTTAACTTATCTTAACTTCACTTATCCCAACGTAACTTAACTTTTCCTAACTTAGCTTATTAACATAACTTATCTTATCTTAACTTCACTTATCCCAACGTAACTTAACTTTTCCTAACTTAGCTTATTAACATAACTTATCTTATCTTAACTTCACTTATCCCAACGTAACTTAACTTTTCCTAACTTAGCTTAACATAACTTATCTTATCTTAACTTCACTTATCCCAACATAACTTAACTTTTCCTAACTTAGCTTAACTTAGCTTAACATAACTTATCTTATCTTAACTTCACTTATCCCAACGTAACTTAACTTTTCCTGACTTAGCTTAACTTAGCTTAACATAACTTAACTTATCTTAACTTCACTTATCCCAACGTAACTTAACTTTTCCTAACTTAGCTTAACATAACTTATCTTAACTTCACTTATCCCAACGTAACTTAACTTTTCCTGACTTAGCTTAACTTAGCTTAACATAACTTAACTTATCTTAACTTCACTTATCCCAACGTAACTTAACTTTTCCTAACTTAGCTTAACATAACTTAACTTATCTTAACTTCACTTATCCCATCGTAACTTAACTTTTCCTAACTTAGCTTAACATAACTTATCTTAACTTCACTTATCCCAACGTAACTTAACTTTTCCTAACTTAGCTTAACATAACTTATCTTATCTTAACTTTACTTCACTTATCCTAACTTAAAGGAATAGTTCACCAAAAAATGAAATTCACCCTCATGCTGATGAATACACCGGAGTAGTTTTTTATTCCTCAAAGTGCATCTGGAGACCCGGGAGGCCGGTTCATAGTCCAATGAAATCCTTATATGAGTGTAATAGCGCCCGACACAAAAACGTCCATGAAACTACACAAAAACCCTCTAATATTCCTCCACACTGCTCGTCCACTGCAATCCAAGTGTCCTGAAGGGAGATAGTCCAGAGTTTACTGGAAACTACGTAATTTAGAACATTTTTACAGCCTGAACAGTCCTGTGTTGAATTTGCTAGGAGCACGTTCACACGATTCATCCTGCCCCGACACAAAAAGGTCCATAAAACTACGCAAAAACCATCTAATATTCCTCCTTACTGCAATGCCGGACCGTTGAGGCTGTAAAAATGTCCTAAATGAGGTAGTTTCCAGTAAACTCTGGACTATCTCCCTTCAGGACACTTGGATTGCAGCGGACGAGCAGTGTGGAGGAATATTAAATGGTTTTTGTGTAGTTTTATGGACGTTTTTGTGTCGGGCGCTATTACTCTCATATAAAGTTTTTGTTGCACTACAAACCCGGGTCTCCAGATGCACTTTGAGGAATAAAAAACTACTCTAGAGTATTCATCAGCATGAGGGGGAGTCATAATGACTGAATTTCATTTTTTGGTGAACTATTCCTTTAACTTCACTTATCCTAACTTAGCTTAACTTAACTTATTTTATCCAGACATAACTAAACCTGATGTAACCTACAGTAACTTAACTTAACTTAGAAATACAATTAGATTAGATTATACTTTATTTTTGGTAGCTCAATTCCTAACTCGTCCTGTCTATGTGTTAAATCGTCCTTCAGTAGGAGAATAAACCCAATGCACGCATGACAACTCCTCCACTTACTGGTGTGTGTGTGTGTGTGTGTGTGTGGAAGAGAGGACGAAGAATCCAACTGCATTTTTGGCAGCTGAAAAAATGAGACTGTAAAGTGAACATGTGAATCCATTAGTCTTTGAGTCATCTTGATAGAACTCTTTAAATCCCTAAAGGGAAATATTTCAAAAGGATTTTTTGTGCTAATGCAGACTTTAATGGATGATTTGTCTTTGTGTGTGTGTGTGTGTGTGTGGACGCAGGTGCTTGGTGATCGCTGGGCAGCCATTTGTAGATGGACAGAAGAACGCTGGATTCTGCTGCAGGAGATTTTACTGAAATGGCAGCACTTCACTAATGAACAGGTATGTGTGTGCGTGTGTGTGTGTGTGTCTAAGGCTGCATATATAGGCTACAGTAATATATGCAGCATACATATGAGTTCAGATCATCCTCATCATTTTAGCTCCTACTTTTTTGGCTTAAAGAGTATACATGTTTAAGCTGAAACAGGATCAAATCTGATGTATAATTAAAGTCTAGTATAGTAATGTACAACAATAAATGATTTATGCAAAGTTGTGATGAGGATCAGTCCACGCTATGAGATAATAACACAACGTTACCACACAGAGTTGTTTTAGAGGTAAATTCATGCAAAACCGCTGATGCACGTTGCCTTCAGGGACAGTTTTTCATCAAGCAGTTTCTGTATTTCCCTCTAAAACAACTCTGTGTGGTAACGTTGTGTTATTATCTCATAGTGTGGTGAATGTGCAGCTCACAACTTGTCCACCAGAGCGTTGTGGAGTTGTTGGATTGTGTATTTGATGAGTTTGATGATGAGGGAAACCAAGAAATCCCATAATGAGCCTCCGTAGCGTAGCTCTGAGCAGCTCACGGCTCTGCTCCGCCGTTCTAAAAACAGCTTGCACCGACAAATAAACGTAACAAACCTACTGCTATGACTATAGGGATTATGGCAATGGGCCAATTTGCCAAAATGTTGAATTATCCCTTTAATATAGTCTACACTTGCAAACCCTACATAATGTCCAGTACTGTCGGGTCATCAGTGGTCCAACTGTCTTTGTGCAAGAAATCGAACCCACTGATCGCTCTTCTCTTCCATCAGTTAGTGTGTGTGTGTGTGAACGCCTGAGAGTGGCGTGCGTCGTTAAGACTGGGAAAGTGCTATATGAGTGCAGACCATTTACTTTGGTTTATGGCCTAATACTTAAAAGAAACCAATGACAGGTCCCGCCAGCCTCAGCTATACTTTGTATTAAGAGCTAATTAGCGAGGGGGAAAATCGTCAATCAGACTTTAGACACACACACACACACACACACAAAATGCTAAGCTGATGCCGAGTATTTCTCTGCATTTTCTGCATGTTGTAGATTTTGTTCTCGTGATCTCATATATACATTCAAACATATAGATTGGCTTTTTTTACAGTGTAGTTGGACTTTTTTGCTTTCATGACCTGGGATTGTTCTAAATTTCACCAATAATCAGCCAATTATACTTTTTTTTTTTCGTGTCTCGCCTCACTCCCGAGTCCATGACCAGCAGATAGACACCATCCTTTCGACTGTGCATGCAGTAACAAGGGAGATAGAGCCGTATCGCCGTAATTAGCTTAGCTCAAACACTGGAAGTGTATAGGTAGTGTTAGCCTGCCTCCTACCTAAAGTCGCTAATTAGCTTAGCTCAAACACTGGAAGTGTATAGGTAGTGTTAGCCTGCCTCCTACCTAAAGTCGCTAATTAGCTTAGCTCAAACACTGGAAGTGTATAGGTAGTGTTAGCCTGCCTCCTACCTAAAGTCGCTAATTAGCTTAGCTCAAACACTGGAAGTGTATAGGTAGTGTTAGCCTGCCTCCACCTAAAGTCGCTAATTAGCTTAGCTCAAACACTGGAAGTGTATAGGTAGTGTTAGCCTGCCTCCACCTAAAGTCGCTAATTAGCTTAGCTCAAACACTGGAAGTGTATGGGTAGTGTTAGCCTGCCTCCTACCTGAGCTGAAATCAGCAGTCAGAAGCTGATTTCATTTTAGCTCTAAACTCTGTAAATATATCACTTTATCCACATTTCAAACATGTTTAGGTGAGAAAGTAGCCGTTTAGATCAGCAGTGTGTCGTTAATTTGTCTAAATACCAGCTGTTTACTATTTTGTTCGGACGAATTCGGCGCTACTCAAGCTAGCCGTTGTGACCAACGCACTTCCAGTTACTTTCACAAAATAAAACACCCATTGCCCTTTACATACAGAAAACCATGACGATAGAATTTGTGCTTTTACTTTGAAATAGGAAGCTAACCTACCCTCGATGTAGCTAGCTTGAACCAAAATAAAGCGTCTTTGCTTGAACCCTCCGTTTTGACCGATCTGGTCCCGTTAGCGGCATTTGACCGCTCAAGATGCCTTACCGGAGAGTTTTGTAGCTCTGAGACCAAGATCGGTCCGTTTAGAGTTGCTGAAGAGTTTCTCTGATGACTTTAGGTGGAGGCAGGCTAACACTACCCATACACTTCCAGTGTTTGAGCTAAGCTAATTAGTGACTTTAGGTGGAGGCAGGCTAACACTACCTATACACTTCCAGTGTTTGAGCTAAGCTAATTACGGCGATACGGCTCTATCTCCATGGTTACTGCACACACAGTGGAAAGGATGGTGTCTATCTGCTGGTCATGGACTCGGGAGTGAGGCAAGACACGAAAAAAAAAATGTTGGCATATCCCTTTAAATCTTGGCCCGAACCCAGCCAAATAATTAAAAAAATTATAATAATCATTGGTGCATTTCACAATAAACAACACACAGTACAAACAACAGGAAGATAAACTTATTCAATTTTGACATATTCCACTGTTGGATAGATATACTGTATATGATTAGATTCTATTAGGACTTTTATAGGAGGAACTCATCTTATTTTGTTTGTCCTTGTGTTATTTTTAGCCACAGCAGACCTTGTAAAAAGGGGAAATTAAATGTGTCACCATATCCAATTTGCTCATGTTCTGTGATTAATAATTGAGGAAGCCCAAAATCACACCATCAGCTTACACACGATTAGCCGATCATCTTTAATTAAAAGCTCCAAAATGAGATTTGCATTACTCCCCTCTGGGCCGTAGTCGCTGGGTTTATTGTTTGATTTGTTAAATAGAGGTTTTTAACGCTCCAACATTAGAATAATACACATTTATTAACAGTGTATATACATTTCATCTGTGATTAATCAGTTAGAGATTGTGTGTTATAATGATGGATCGCTGCCTTCAGTGGCTCCTGGATATCCACAAGGAGCAGATTTCATTTAATTTGATTATTCAAATCATCAGAAAATACATAATTCAATTTTAGCAGACTCATTTCCTGTCTTGTGTTTCTCTCCTCAGTGTTTGTTCGACTCGTGGCTGACGCAGAAGGAGGAGCTGGTGAGCTCCATCAAAACCTCCAGCCTCAAGGACCCGACCGAGACGGTGGCGTGCGTCCGCCGCCTCGCCGTGAGCGCCGCGCATCGCTTTCATTCATTTATTTATTTATTTTAATTTATTTTGTTATTCACATTTTAATTTTACAACATATAACAAAAATATTACGTACACACACACACACACACACAACACAAAGACATTCACCAGGAATTACAGACTATTACATATTTCAATGTACTTAGAAAACCATTGTGCCAACATTTCCCCAGTGGGCTTAAGTTTCTGTCTATACACAAGGAGTCATATACATACAGTATACTGGCTATTACAGTCTCTCTAAAGGTGCATTCCTCTCACTTAAATGGTTTTTATAAGTATCCAGGGTCCATCTAGACCCTCTCTATACAGTTCATGTAGTACTGAGGCTGCACGTTCCATCATTATTAAAGCAGAAGTAAGCGATCCGGTGGTTTTGGCTAATGCTGCGTTCCAGGCAGGCTTTAGAAACCGTAAATTACAGCTTCAAGTCACAACTTACGACTTTGTAGCGTTCCAGGCAACCCACTCGTGTTTCTCCGACCTGTTTTACCTGTGAAAGTCACTATAACGGCCACTCGTAACTTCTGACCCGTGAACTCGTACCAGATCAAACTGGTACCACTTCACAGGTCGGAAAAACACGAGTTACAGGCTGCCTTGAACGCACCATAACAGTCCTCGTCGCTACGTCACCACATTCACGGCGTCCCTTGGCTGCACACACAGCCCTTTATGCCGTTCTCTCTCCTCATTGGATAAAGGTTGTAGGATACGATAAAAGTTTTCTCCTGGGCTCAGAGCAGAGCAGAGTGACTGACAGACCCGTGTTTCAGACCAAACACTCTATAGAAGTGATTGCTGTCGGAAGATACAACTATTTAAGACTTAGATTAACACAAAAATATCGCTTACTTCTGCTTTACTTCGACAACTTCTTTAAGCCAGTTGTTCAAACAAAAACAATTGGGTTTCCGAACCTTCCAATTCATTAATATGATCGTCTTTACAGAGAGAAAAGCAAGTGTTACTAGTCGCTGCTTTGTATCAGATCCTACACCGTCCAACAAACACACCTCAGGGTAAATTACACACCATCCTCCACAATTAAATGTAGACAATCTCTCCCACAACATGTGCATTAAGGATCCTTTCTTCCCACATCCATGCCAACATAAATCTTTGCACGTTGTATTATGGAGTTCCATTGTTCACTTGGTAGGTGCTCTCCGAGATCGTGTTCCCATTGTTGGTAACCGTCGCTTTCATTTAGCACAGACGAGACGCGCACATCGCACATCCGCAAACACAACACAGATCTGAGGGGTTTTTTGTTTTAACAGGACACGAATGCACAAGAGAACTAAACAGACGGGTCACCTCACCGGGGATGAAACGGTCCAGTCGTGTCGGCATCAGTCACTTCTCAGTTCTCTGTGTGAAGGGTTATTTTATTTCCCTGATGTTCTCCAGAGGAAAGAGAAACACACAGAGAAGCTGCAGAGAACAAGAAACGATCAAGTCAAGTCCAGATCAGTCTCAGTCCATCTGATCCTCAAAGGAAATTAAAACCCTGAGTCGCCCGTCCACAGAATTGTCCTTTTTTATGTTAATATCCATATAACTGTTCCACCAGGGCTTATAGATCTTATCTATGCAGACACATAAATCACAGGAAATCAAAAGAAATGTAAATGTTGTTAAATTTGTTAAAGGAATAAGACAAGTAAAAAAAAAATATATATATATATTTATTATTTATTAGATTTCTTTTTTTATTTGGTTCCAATTTTTATTAAATTAAAAAGAAAGTAACCTAAAAAAGAAAAGTCATAATAATAATAAATAAATTGTATTAAAGAGCGCTTTTCACCTGAAGAACAAGTCTAAAAGTGCTTACAATAAAAAAATTGAAATAAAATAGAAGGAAAAAAAAGGACAAGGACATTCTAAAAGACCAGGACTTCAGGGATTCATTCATTCGAAATTAAAATATAATTTTAATAAATATTCATTAACAAATTAAAATACATTGCAGTTCATTTTAATTTTAATGTAATTGATATGAAAGCAGAAGCTCAGAATGACAATAAAAAAGAACTTTGAAAATAATTATTGCTTTTTTTAGGAATAATTAAAGAATTTAATTGACCTGAGTGTTTTTTATTTGAAACCCAGCACCGACTGTTTTTGAATCCAATGTGACTGAACTGAACATATGTTGTGTTGTGTGTGTGTGTGTGTGTGTCTCTCTGGTCCAGGCGGTGAAGGCCGAGCTGGAGCTGAAGCGTCCCACCATGGACAAGCTTTGCTCCATGAGTCAGGACCTTCTGTCCAGCCTGAAGAACAAGGAGGTGGCCAGTAAACTGGAGAACAGACTGGACAGCTTCGCCCAGCGCTGGGACCGACTGGTCCAGAGTCTGGAGCTCAGCAGCTCTCAGGTAGCTACAACACACACACACACACATACAGGTGGTGCCCTTCTTTTAAAGTAAAGAAAACCCCACATTTGTCACTGAAATAACTTGAAATTGATAAAAGTAAAGGACCAAAGGATGTTCTCCCAGAAGCTTTTTGATCCAAAACTTGAGCTTTGTGATTCAAAACTGAAGCTTTTTAATACAAAACTGGAGCTTTTTGATCCAAAACTGAAGCTTTTTAATACAAAACTGGAGCTTTTTGATCCAAAACTGAAGCTTTTTGATCCAAAACTTGAGCTTTGTGATTCAAAACTGGAACTTTTTAATACAAAACTGAAACTTTTTAATACAAAACTGAAGCGTTTTGATCCAAAACTGAAGCTTTTTGGAAAGTCTTATCCGTCCATCATACACAGATGCAAAAATGAAGCATACAAAGAAAAGAACACTGTAGCCTACCTACTGTGAAACATGGATCAGACTCGGTCTGAGTCGCAGGTCAGAGGTCAGAGGTCCTCCAACAGGACACACGGCTAAAAACACTCAATCTTATGTTGTTATCAGTTTGCACAGATAATTGTATTACAAAAGGAGTATATTGGTATTGTTAGTTTGAAATGATTTTTGTTGAGGGAGCAGCAGAGATGTTCAAAACTTTGGGTGAAAAGGATTAAAAATGTTGGAGTTCAGGTTGCTGTGGAAGAGATCGGTGCTCAAAGACCAAAGACTTTTCATTATCACTTTACCCCACAACACAATCACACACTGTTCTCTCATCTCCTTCTATAATTACACAACTCCTTCCTTATCTTTGTTTCTCTGTTGTCATCTTTGTGCTTTTAAAACCGTCATGTACTGACAAGCGATGAGATAAAGACGAGTGCTTGTGTGGCGTTCTCATTGGCCGATGAAACACCAGAGCTTCACAAGGAATGAATTACGGAATCTTCTTATATTTCAGATTTTCAAAGGGGCCTTAAAGTGGATTTTTACACTCAAAAGGGTAAACTAAAACATAAACAATCAACTTAACATCCAGATAATGACCTTGGACATGCTAGTTGGTGAGCTTTGTTAGTCCTCAAAGTCTGGAAAAGTAAGCAAGTAGGAGTATTTTCCAAAAAATATAAAACTTTTTATGATTACCTTAGAGGCTCAATAAGCGCAGAGGTGCCCTTTAAATGTACCACAGTAGCCTTGAGGCCTACAAAGGGAGGTCAGGTTCAACTAAGTGGGCAAAGGAATCAGATTATGATTAAAAAACGGATATTATGTTATTAATAGTCCACTGAGAAATATTCTTTGATGGAACTCATCACATTAATGCTGTACATGACTCTTATTTCAATTCATTCTTTGATTCACTTTGTTAAAAACAACAGGGGGCGGCTGGATTACCGAAACTTTATTTATGGGTTTTCAACAAACGATTAGTAAATGTACACGTGTCACCTTTTCAGACGGGCTCAGTGCATCCGGTCCATTGTAATTCTAGTACTGTTTGTGCACCTTTAATGGACAAACAAAAAAACAACACATTTTTATGTAAATGATGCCTGCCAGGAGCTTTCATATTCAGTATACCTTAACTGAACCTTGTCTTTTCACTTTCAACAGAATATGACTCATTGTTCAAGTGGTAAAAATACATACTTAATCTCAACTTTGTTTTTTTTTCTTTAAGATAAGAAATAAGATAAAAGATACGATATCATATAAAAAGATAAGATATAATACAATAAGATACAATACAATAAGATACAATTCGACACGCTACAATATGATACGATAAGATACAATACAATAAGAAACAATACGATAAAATACAATACGATAAGATACAGTTCGACACGATACAATATGATACGATACAATACGATAAAATACAATACGATAAGATACAGTTCGACACGATACAATATGATACGATACAATACAATAAGATACAATACGATAAAATACAATAAGATAAGATACAATACGATAAGATACAATATGATACGATACGATATAATACGATACGATAAGATACAATACGATAAGATATAATACGATAAGATACAGTTCGACATGATACAATATGATACGATACAATATGATACGATACGATAAGATACAATACGATAAGATACAATATGATACGATACAATATGATACGATACGATAAGATACAATACGATAAGATACAATATGATACAATATGATACGATACAATAAGATACAATATGATAAGATACAATATGATAAGATACAATACGATACGATACAATACGATAAGATACAATACGATAAGATACAATATGATCGGTAAGATACAATATGATACGATACAATATGATACGATACAATACGATAAGATACAATACGATAAGATACAATATGATAAGATACAATACGATACGATACACTACGATAAGATACAATATGATACAATACGATAAGATACAATACGATAAGATACAATATGATAAGATACAATACGATATGATACACTACGATAAGATACAATATGATACGATACGATAAGATACAATACGATAAGATACAATATGATACGATACAATATGATACGATACGATAAGATACGATACGATAAGATACAATACGATAAGATACAATATGATACGATACGATACGATACACTACGATAAGATACAATATGATAAGATACAATACGATAAGATACAATATGATACGATACAATACGATAAGATACAATATGATACGATACAATACGATAAGATACAATATGATACGATACAATACAATAAGATACAATATGATACGATACAATATGATACGATACAATACGATAAGATACAATACGATAAGATACAATATGATACGATACAATATGATACGATACAATACGATAAGATACAATACGATAAGATACAATATGATACGATACAATATGATACGATACAATACGATAAGATACAATACGATAAGATACAATATGATACGATACGATACGATACACTACGATAAGATACAATATGATAAGATACAATACGATAAGATACAATATGATACGATACAATACGATAAGATACAATATGATACGATACAATATGATACGATACAATACGATAAGATACAATACGATAAGATACAATATGATAAGATACAATACGATACGATACACTACGATAAGATACAATATGATACGATACGATAAGATACAATACGATAAGATACAATATGATAAGATACAATACGATATGATACACTACGATAAGATACAATATGATACGATACGATAAGATATAATACGATAAGATACACTACGATAAGATACAATATGATAAGATACAATACGATAAGATACAATATGATACGATACAATATGATACGATACAATACGATAAGATACAATACGATAAGATACAATATGATAAGATACAATACGATACGATACACTACGATAAGATACAATATGATACGATACGATAAGATACAATATGATAAGATACAATACGATATGATACACTACGATAAGATACAATATGATACGATACGATAAGATATAATACGATAAGATACAGTTCGACATGATACAATATGATAAGATACAATATGATACGATACGATAAGATACAATACGATAAGATACAATATGATACGATACAATATGATACGATACGATAAGATACAATACGATAAGATACAATATGATACGATACAATAAGATACAATACGATAAGATACAATATGATAAGATACAATACGATACGATACAATACGATAAGATACAATACGATAAGATACAATATGATACGATACAATGTGATACGATACAATACGATAAGATACAATATGATAAGATACAATACGATAAGATACAATATGATACGATACAATACGATAAGATACAATATGATAAGATACAATACGATACGATACAAAACGATAAGATACAATACGATAAGATACAATATGATACGATACAATATGATAAGATACAATACGATAAGATACAATATGATAAGATACAATACGATAAGATACAATATGATACGATACAATACGATAAGATACAATATGATACGATACAATATGATACGATACAATACGATAAGATACAATACGATAAGATACAATATGATAAGATACAATACGATACGATACACTACGATACGATACAATATGATACGATACGATAAGATACAATACGATAAGATACAATATGATAAGATACAATACGATATGATACACTACAATAAGATACAATATGATACAATACGATAAGATACAATATGATACGATACAATATGATACGATACGATAAGATACAATACGATAAGATACAATATGATACGATACAATATGATACGATACAATACGATAAGATACAATATGATAAGATACGATACGATACGATAAGATACAATATGATAAGATACGATACGATACACTACGATAAGATACAATATGATACGATACGATAAGATACAATACGATAAGATACAATATGATACGATACAATATGATACGATACGATACTCTACGATAAGATACAATATGATACGATACGATAAGATACAATACGATAAGATACAATATGATACGATACAATACGATAAGATACAATATGATACGATACGATAAGATACAATACGATAAGATACAATATGATACGATACGATAAGATACAATACGATAAGATACAATATGATACGATACAATACGATAAGATACAATACGATAAGATACAATATGATACGATACAATATGATACGATATAATACGATACGATACAATATGATACGATATGATATGATGCGATATGATACGATACGATACAATATAATACGATAAGATACAGTTCGACACGATACAATATGATACGATACAATACAATAAGATGCAATACGATACGATAATATACAATATGATATGTTACAATACAATAAGATACAATACGATACGATAATATACAATATGATACGTTACAATACAATAAAATACAATACGATAATATAAAATATGATAAAATAAGATACATTACAATACAATAATATACAATAATCCTATATTCATCCTATGATGGGGAAATTGTCAGTATTGCAGTAGCAGACATCAGTGAAAACAGAGTTAAATATAACTCATATCTGTGATTCTTCAGCGGTAAAATAGTTCATTGTGAATTTGTGCTGGTGATGAATGGTAGAAGGAGGTCCTACTGAGAATTTTTTTTTTTTTTTAAGTGGGGCCCACTTCAGTATTTATTCCCAGGGGGCCATGGTTTCCTAGCAACGGCCCTGGGATGTAGTATTTTCATGAGATGTGTTGACTGGACTTACCCCTGTGCAGTTTGGTCTAATTTTTGGTTTGTTTGTCTTTTGTCCATGTAAAGGTGTCGTCTGCCGTCAGCGTGACCCAGCAGTCCGAGCTGACCCATTCCGTCACGGCGACCGTTACCAAGGTGACGACGAGGGAGAAGGTGTCCGCTCTGCGCCAAGCCAGGGAGTCTCCGCCGCCCCAGAAGAAGAGACAAGTGGTGGTGGACTCGGAGCTCAGGAAAAGGTGGATGTTTATTGGTGCACTGAGGACTGCTGCTCTGCTTTCAATCATCATTACTTTCATTTATTTACATTATTACGTTTTTTTTTCTAACTTGTGTCAAATGTTTAGTTACATGCACCCCCCGTTTCTGCTGTCGTATCTCAGCAGGTAGGTAATAAAACACCGCAGATACTGCTAACGAGTATCTGTGGGGATAATAGAGGCTAGCCTGAAATTGCACCTTTGATAGTCGTAAGCAGTAGCAGCAGCTAGATAGTAGTAGCAAGTAGTTAAAGTGACACGCCAACATTTTTTTTTCGTGTCTTGCCTCACTCCCGAGTCCATGACCAGCAGATAGACACCATCCTTTCCACTGTGCGTGCAGTAACAAGGGAGATAGAGCCGTATCGCCGTAATTAGCTTAGCTCAAACACTGGAAGTGTATGGGTAGTGTTAGCCTGCCTCCTACCTGAGCTGAAATCAGCAGTCAGAAGCTGATTTCATGTTAGCTCTAAACTCTGTAAATATATCACTTTATCAACATTTCAAACATGTTTAGGTGAGAAAGTAGCCGTTTAGATCAGCAGTGTGTCGTTAATTTGTCTAAATACCAGCTGTTTACTATTTTGTTCGGACGAATTTGGCGCTACTCAAGCTAGCTGTTGTGACCAACGCACTTCCGGTTACTTTCACAAAATAAAACACCTGTTGCCCTTTACATACAGAAAACCATGACGATAGAATTTGTGCTTTTACTTTGAAATAGGAAGCTAACCTACCCTCGATGTAGCTAGCTTGAACCAAAATAAAGCGTCTTTGCTTGAACCCTCCGTTTTGACCGATCTTGTCCCGTTAGCGGCATTTGACCGCTCAAGATGCCTTACCGGAGAGTTTTGTAGCTCTGAGACCAAGATCGGTCCCTTTAGAGTTGCTGAAGAGTTTCTCTGATGACTTTAGGTGGAGGCAGGCTAACACTACCCATACACTTCCAGTGTTTGAGCTAAGCTAATTAGCGACTTTAGGTGGAGGCAGGCTAACACTACCCATACACTTCCAGTGTTTGAGCTAAGCTAATTACGGGCGATACGGCTCTATCTCCCTTGTTACTGCACGCACAGTGGAAAGGATGGTGTCTATCTGCTGGTCATGGACTCGGGAGTGAGGCAAGACGCAAAACATTTTTTTTTGGCGTATCCCTTTAAGCAAGCCTTACGCATGTTATTAATGCAGTGGTGGAAAGTAACTCAAGATTTCCTCAAGCATTGTACTGAGGTTCCATGTTGTAGCCTATTTTTTGGGAAATTTTCTTTTTATTCCAAAAAGGCAAATAGTTTCATTTCCATGACTTGTTGCCAATAGCATACTATCAGTAAATCACCCAAATACTTATATAATAGTAACATCAAATGCATTCTTCATATGTTTGTTTGTGGCTCTCCTCCCAGTGAGTCCGAATAACATGGCAACTTCCAGAACATTTAAAAGTGAAGGTAAAAAGTGAAAGTGAAAGTGTTCCATTAGACCCACATAGTCTCCAACAAGCATCACCTCTACCCTGATATTGTTTCTGGTTGGGTGTAGTATTAATTAAATATTCGATCATTGAAAAAACAGTCAGCCAATTAGAAGAGAAAGTTTGTCCCACAACCTGTGGAGGCGTACAACGATACTGAGATGATTTTTCTTGTAGATATCAACACTTCACAGGCAAAGTGTAAAATATGAGACCTTAAAGTCAGCGATGAAGATTTTCTATTTATATATTTCTGCAGGTTATTCCACACCCTCGATATTTCTACGTCTTCAAGTTGTCCAGATATTGAGAGTGCAATATCTCAAAGATGGATTGCTTAGATTTTCAAGGGTCAATGTGACCACACAAAACACGCTAATAAATTGCGACCAGACTGGTTGGCGGAGGTAAACAAGCACAAAGGTGATAATTCTAGTTCCACCTGGGATTTATTTGTGGCTGATATTTATTAGTTCAGCTTTTAGCAACTCATAACAGCGGATGATAGAATCTGTGAGCTGGCAAACATTGATGTAAACAGCACAGGTCTCTAATACGTCATGATGTCAGACCACTGGGATGCACACACTCAATGTTAATATAACTTTTATTGGTTTAGAAGACAGTTCCCCAGGGAACCTTGAACACATTTCCACATTTTTGTATCAAAGGATCTGAGTACTTTACCCACCACTGTTATGTTTATTTTTAGTCACATTTACATTAGAATATTCCTTTTCCCTAGTTGTAAATTCACATTTAACTTGAATGTAAATTAGTATAATTTGTGTAAATGATTTAAATTGTTGGGTGCGTGAAACCACTCCCCACTCAATTCAAGGTTCTGATTGGCCTTGAGCTGAATGAGGTAATGTAACTTAACACACTTGATGGGTTAGGGTGGATTTAAAGTGATACAACAACATTTTTTTTTCATGTCTTGCCTCACTCCCGAATCCATGACCAGCAGATAGACACCATCCTTTCCACTGTGCGTGCAGTAACAAGGGAGATAGAGCCGTATCGCCGTAATTAGCTTAGCTCAAACACTGGAAGTGTATGGGTAGTGTTAGCCTGCCTCCACCTAAAGTCGCTAATTAGCTTAGCTCAAACACTGGAAGTGTATGGGTAGTGTTAGCCTGCCTCCACCTAAAGTCGCTAATTAGCTTAGCTCAAACACTGGAAGTGTATGGGTAGTGTTAGCCTGCCTCCTACCTGAGCTGAAATCAGCAGTCAGAAGCTGATTTCATTTTAGCTCTAAACTCTGTAAATATATCACTTTATCAACATTTCAAACATGTTTAGGTGAGAAAGTAGCCGTTTAGATCAGCAGTGTGTCGTTAATTTGTCTAAATACCAGCTGTTTACTATTTTGTTCGGACGAATTCGGCGCTATTCAAGCTAGCCGTTGTGACCAACGCACTTCCGGTTACTTTCACAAAATAAAACACCCGTTGCCCTTTACATACAGAAAACCATGACGATAGAATTTGTGCTTTTACTTTGAAACAGGAAGCTAACCTACCCTCGATGTAGCTAGCTTGAACCAAAATAAAGCGTCTTTGCTTGAACCCTCCGTTTTGACCGATCTGGTCCCGTTAGCGGCATTTGACCGCTCAAGATGCCTTACCGGAGAGTTTTGTAGCTCTGAGACGAAGATCGGTCCGTTTAGAGTTGCTGAAGAGTTTCTCTGATGACTTTAGGTGGAGGCAGGCTAACACTACCCATACACTTCCAGTGTTTGAGCTAAGCTAATTACGGCGATACGGCTCTATCTCCCTTGTTACTGCACGCACAGTGGAAAGGATGGTGTCTATCTGCTGGTCATGGACTCGAGAGCGGGGCAAGACACGAAAAAAAAATGTTGGCATATCCCTTTGAGTTGGAGTTGATGTGAATACACGTCGGGGAAGAATACTAAATGTGACTTTGGATGTCATCAAGTGACATTCAATGAAAATGAAGTAAATAAGAGTTAAGGGTATTATGAAAGATGCGGTCTTGTTTTTTTATAGTCTGTGCTTCACAGTTTCAGCAGACTGAGTAACACTGCCGTGTGTGTGTCATCAGATTCGATGTGGACTTCACTGAGGTTCACAGCTACATGACCCGTGGTGAAGCGCTCCTGCAGAGCCCTGAATTCTCTGTGTCCCGCAAGGATGGCAGCATTAAAGAGCTGCACGACAAAGTTCAGGTACAACATCAGTGTGCATGTGGCCTGTGTGTGTGTGTGTGTGTGTGTGTGTGTGTGTGTGTGTGTGTGAGAGAGAAACCATAATCTGCTGGGATGCTGAAGTGCCAAGGTCCCATTACACAGTTGGGTCAGAAATGAATTTTACCTTCCATATAGCAATCATACCAGTGAGGACAGTCACAACTGTTATTATGCAAACAGGACGACAGTGATGTGGCTCAGCAGAAGCATGAGATGCACTGAAGGGTCCATAATGAGTGTGTTTACATAGTTTTATACAGCAGCTACTGGTGAATGTCATCTAAAAGAGAAAACTTACCAGATGACAACAGAAGGGGAACAACAATAAAGACGAGCATCCTAGAAAAACAAAAACAGAAGCTGCTGTAGCCCTTCAGCTAACTAGTCAGTGCTCATTTGGCTAGCTGTTCATTTACTATTATGAAGATGAAACGTTAGAAAACATGTGTAACCTATGTGTTCATTATGACGAATGCTAGCCCAATATTTACCCTCGTTTAGCTGTTAGCATATGAAATGACACAGAAAGAATGAAAAAATTGTCTTTCACATGACTTAAAGCAACTACAAAGAACTTTTAGGTGGATAAGCAAATGTCTCTCATTCCTGCTAGAGGTCATGGGAAATTCAGTCTTCGTTCTGGCAAAACACTACCGCTTTTGTCCACAGGGGTCGCCAAAATCAACACATAATGAAAGTTCTTTGTAGACGCTTTAAATGTTTGGGAAACACAATTGGGAAATACACTTAGGCTATTCAGTTTCAGTCTCTGGTGTTATTCTCTTTCTAGCCAAATGAGCGCTAACTAATTTGCGCTCATTTAGCTAGGTATTGGCAGAGACTAATACTGACACAGTGTCGTATGTTGTTGCAAGTGGGCCAGCAGAGATAGAGTATAGTCAGTGTTTGTTATGATGTGTGTTTGTGTCCACCTAAGGAATGTTAATAGAATAGAATAGAATAAACTTTAATGTCCCACAGGGGAAATTTGTTGTAGTAAAAAAGCTGCCAAAGTTGACATTGTTTGAGATGTCCTTGTTATGAGAACTTGACATAATTTTTAAAGTTTGTCCATTAGGTCTGCTATGACAGTTTAAATTGTCTTTATGTCAAGTTGTCAGAACAAAAACATCTCAAACAATGTCAACTTTGCATCAAAAGTGACATAACTTACCGAATGACACTTAACCACAGCTGTCAGAAGTATTCATTGGTGGTTATGACAGTGTTATGTCAATCTGATTCATTCATTTATTGTTTATTTGTGACAGGACTTTGCATATTAATGAACATTATAAAAAATGTAAATACACCAGATTTAGCTCTGGGCTATGAATACCTATTGTGCTTCTCTGTTTGATACATTGTTGCCCCCCAAAAGTAAAGTTGCTAAATTATCAATGTAATATAAGAAATTATGTATAATATGGAATAGATTTATAGAGCATATCACACATTGTATCAACTCAGTCAGAAACTTCAGAAATAGTGGAGTCCAATGGAAGCTACAGTCAGGGCCGTTGTCTAGGGGAGAAAGGTGGTGATAACTCTAGGGGCCCAGCGCCCAGTGGGGCCCATAAAAAACCCCAGTAGTCTAATCTTTGTATGACTGATTTATTCTGCATAAGACCCTGACTAATACTCATAGTAATGCTGCATTAGCATCAAAACAAAGTAGGCTAAATAAAAAAAGATAATACATACGTAGTCTAAGAAAAAAAAAGTGGAAAAGTGAGGGGGTAGGGGCCCACTTTAGTATTCTTTCAGGGGGCCCAGAATTCCTAGCAACGGCCCTGGCTACAGTAATACTCATCCTAATACTACTTATTAAAACCACACGGGTTGATTTTCTTTTGTTTTTAATTAATGATAATTGTCTAGTTCTCCACAAGTCGTTCCTCAGGTCTGTCTGACTCACGGCCCATCACTCTGTGTCTCTCTCTACCTCCCTCTTCCTCCTCTCCCTCCTCTCCCTCCTCTTCCTCTTCTCTCTCCTCTTCCTCCTCTTCCTCCTCTCCCTCCTCTCCCTCCTCTTCCTCCTCTTCCTCCTCTCCCTCCTCTTCCTCCTCTTCCTCCTCTTCCTCCTCTCCCTCCTCTCTCTCCTCTTCCTCCTCTCCCTCCTCTCCCTCCTCTTCCTCCTCTTCCTCCTCTTCCTCCTCTCCCTCCTCTCTCTCCTCTTCCTCCTCTCCCTCCTCTCCCTCCTCTCCCTCCTCTCCCTCCTCTTCCTCCTCTTCCTCCCTCTCCCTCCTCTTCCTCCTCTCCCTCCTCTCCCTCCTCTTCCTCCTCTCCCTCCTCTCCCTCCTCTTCCTCCTCTCCCTCCTCTCCCTCCTCTCCCTCCTCTTCCTCCTCTTCCTCCTCTTCCTCCTCTCCCTCCTCTTCCTCCTCTCCCTCCTCTTCCTCCTCTTCCTCCTCTTCCTCCTCTCCCTCCTCTCCCTCCTCTCCCTCCTCCCCCTCCTCTCCCTCCTCTCCCTCCTCTCCCTCCTCTTCCTCCTCTTCCTCCTCTCCTCTCCTCTCCCTCCTCTCCCTCCTCTCCCTCCTCTCCCTCCTCTTCCTCCTCTTCCTCCTCTCCTCTCCTCTCCCTCCTCTTCCTCCTCTCCCTCCTCTTCCTCCTCTTCCTCCTCTCCTCTCCTCTCCCTCCTCTTCCTCCTCTCCCTCCTCTCCCTCCTCTTCCTCCTCTTCCTCCTCTTCCTCCTCTCCCTCCTCTCCCTCCTCTCCCTCCTCTTCCTCCTCTCCCTCCTCTTCCTCCTCTTCCTCCTCTCCCTCCTCTCCCTCTTCTCCCTCCTCTCCCTCCTCTCCCTCCTCTTCCTCCTCTTCCTCCTCTCCCTCCTCTTCCTCCTCTCCCTCCTCTCCCTCCTCTTCCTCCTCTCCCTCCTCTTCCTCCTCTCCCTCCTCTTCCTCCTCTCCCTCCTCTCCCTCCTCTCCCTCCTCTTCCTCCTCTTCCTCCTCTCCCTCCTCTTCCTCCTCTCCCTCCTCTCCCTCCTCTTCCTCCTCTCCCTCCTCTTCCTCCTCTCCCTCCTCTCCCTCCTCTCCCTCCTCTTCCTCCTCTCCCTCCTCTTCCTCCTCTTCCTCCTCTCCCTCCTCTCCCTCCTCCCCCTCCTCTCCCTCCTCTCCCTCCTCTCCCTCCTCTCCCTCCTCTTCCTCCTCTTCCTCCTCTCCCTCCTCTTCCTCCTCTTCCTCCTCTCCCTCCTCTTCCTCCTCTTCCTCCTCTTCCTCCTCTCCCTCCTCTTCCTCCTCTTCCTCCTCTTCCTCCTCTCCCTCCTCTCCCTCCTCTTCCTCCTCTTCCTCCTCTCCCTCCTCTCCCTCCTCTCCCTCCTCTTCCTCCTCTCCCTCCTCTCCCTCCTCTCCCTCCTCTCCCTCCTCTCCCTCCTCTTCCTCCTCTTCCTCCTCTCCCTCCTCTCCCTCCTCTCCCTCCTCTCCCTCCTCTCCCTCCTCTTCCTCCTCTCCCTCCTCTCCCTCCTCTTCCTCCTCTCCCTCCTCTCCCTCCTCTTCCTCCTCTCCCTCCTCTCCCTCCTCTTCCCTCCTCTTCCTCCTCTTCCTCCTCTTCCTCCTCTCCCTCCTCTCCCTCCTCTTCCTCCTCTCCCTCCTCTCCCTCCTCTTCCTCCTCTCCCTCCTCTCCCTCCTCTTCCTCCTCTTCCTCCTCTCCCTCCTCTTCCTCCTCTTCCTCCTCTCCCTCCTCTTCCTCCTCTCCTCTCCTCTCCCTCCTCTCCCCCCTCTCCCTCCTCTTCCTCCTCTTCCTCCTCTCCCTCCTCTTCCTCCTCTCCCTCCTCTTCCTCCTCTTCCTCCTCTCCCTCCTCTTCCTCCTCTCCCTCCTCTTCCTCCTCTTCCTCCTCTTCCTCCTCTCCCTCCTCTTCCTCCTCTCCTCTCCTCTCCCTCCTCTCCCCCCTCTCCCTCCTCTTCCTCCTCTTCCTCCTCTCCCTCCTCTTCCTCCTCTTCCTCCTCTTCCTCCTCTTCCTCCTCTCCCTCCTCTTCCTCCTCTCCCTCCTCTCCCTCCTCTCCCTCCTCTCCCTCCTCTTCCTCCCTTCTTCCTGTGACAGGCGATAGAGAGAGAGCGGCCGGAGAAGAACCGTAAGCTTCAGGAGGCGACGCGCACGGCTCAGACCCTGGTAGAGCAGGGTAACGTGCACACTCACACACACACACAACGCATACGCTGGTTCATTCACATGCATACACACACAATCCGTCTGTCTCCATGACAACGCCTCCACCTGGCCCACCCTCTGTCCTTGTCTCCATAGAAACACTGGGAGGGAGAGAGAGAAGAACAGACAGAAAAGAGAGGGAGAGAGATGTTTCTTTTCTTCCGTCCTCTCCTCTGTCCTTGTGCGATTGTTTGGGGGCTTTTGAAAGCTCAGCAACACTCGGTTTACATTTTCCTCTTTTCCTTTTTGTGCTGCTGCTTTAATCTTCAACCAAACACAACACTGAACTCTGAACATTCCTCAACTTCTTCTCTCTGTGTGTGTGTGTGTGTGTTAGAGAGAGGGATAGAAAAGTGTTTCTGGGCTCTGGAGTGCAAATAATGCTGAACATGATACTTTTATATTCCATTAGTGCAGCGCTGCATCGAAGCCCTGAGGTCGTCTCAGTCTAAGTGGTGGCGGATAACAGTTGTTCTCAGAAGTCAGAGTTTCCACGCTCTAAGTTGGAAATTAAATCTTGAACGCCCCCTCAAGTCGGAGCTCCGACTCACAAAGTCGGACAAATCCCACAAGCCCCGACATACGAATTCAAGATGGCTGCCACCCTTATCGACAGAAAGTGACTCAATTCATTCATTCATTCATTCATTTTCTATACCGCTTATCCTGCACTAGGGTCACGGGTGAGCTGGAGCCTATCTCAGCTGACTTACTGTTTATTTTATTTAATTGTTTCACATTAAAATCAGCCATGTACATAATACCAGGCTACTCACGCTGTTTGTATGTGTAAAATCCGCTGACAGTGCTGCTAGCAATGGCTAGCGGTGGCTAACGGCTAGCTCGTTTTGGCGCACTTTTAATGTTTTTGTTTTAATTTTGTACATCTTAAACATTAGTCATTTTTTGCGTTGAAATCTTAACATTTTCAGGTATGAAATTGTTACGTTTTCATTTTCGTTATATCAATCGTTCATTTTTCCTGACTTTTGTGCAGCTTGGATGCAGTGTCGTTGGACTTCCAACGTAAATGGAACGCTATGGAAGTCTATGAACAGACCAAATCGCCTTATTATTTACAACTACTTCCGGGTAGAAAACCAGCACGTAATTTGAATGAGATCAATAGTAACGAACGAGAGTTTAGCTATATATCATGTTTTTCACGCCCTATCACCGTTTAGACAAATCTGAAATGATTGAAGAAACATTACTACTAGGGGAATCACAGTATCTAGAAAGCATCAGTGGCTCAGCTGACAGGGACAGCTAACGGTAGCTAAGCTAACAGCAGTTAAGCTAACGGCGGTAGCTAGGCTAACACCAGTTAGCTCAGTCATGTTGGAACTCAGATATCCGCTGGAGAAAATATTTTTTCATGGAGCGTTTATTGAGTCACTGAGTTATTAAAGTTAAACAGGTAGCTAACCGTTAGCCCGGCTAATCTTTGATATCCATTACAAAAATGTGCACACTGTTTGTCCAATCATTGGTTTTATAGACTTTACAAACATCAGATTAGTCTAAACGGTGATATAGTGAGATATAGCGAAACTCTTGTCTGTCACAATTATTCTCATGCTGGTTTTCTACCCGGAAGTAGTTGGAAACAACAAGGAGATTCGTTCTATAAGACAAACAAAACAGTAACATCTTTAATTTGGAAAACTGACATCATGCCCTGTGAATCCAGATATTATTTAATTGGCTGTCTTTGTGTTGTAGTGAGGCAGTGGTCTTGAGATCGATAATATTCTGTGTTTAGTTTATTTCATTATTAGAAATCAAGCAAATCCAAAACCCATGAAAGAGTCCAGAGCGTTAGTACTAACTCTTCACTCCTGGGACCTCTGGGAGGTTTTCATTTTCCAGGCACTGGAACTTAGCAGGCTCTCTAGATTGGTCATTTACATTTACATCTCTTGTGTGTTACATCGTTTCATCTCTGCCCCACATGATATCCACCAGATTCTGTGTCCCTTACAAGGAGACCAGGCGTGCACATGTGAACTGTGAACGTACATTTGAATGTACCATTGGGTGTGGGTACACACTAAAAACAGTTGGGTTAAAAAATAACCCAATTTTAACCCAACTGCTGGTTCAAATAAGGACAAACCCCTTTTTTGGGTTATTTAACCCAACAGGTTGGGTTAATCTTTTTGACCCAACTTTTGGGTTGAATATTCAACCCAAGAGTTGGGTTATACTAACTACAACGTTGGGTTATTTTTAACCCAACTATCGGGCCGGTTATAAAGCACTTAAAAATAACCCAATGTTGTAGTGCGCGGACAGCTTTTTTCAAATGAACCGGCCGGTTAAGTCACAGAATTACCCAACCCTTAACCCAACAAATGGGTTACTCACTGAAAAATAACCCAATTACTTGCGCAACCCAGGAATTGGGTTAAATTCATAGCCCTATAACCCTAAAAATGGGTTACACTCTGGAAAAATAACCCAAAAATGTAACTCAACACCAATAACTCAGAAATTGGGTTACAGAGATAACCCAACATTTTTTAGTGTGTGTCTGTGTTTGGGTGTGTTAACCCCCCCCCCCCTCCCCCTCTCTGTCTGGGCTTCCAGAGGGGACTCGTGCAGAGGACATTGCCCAGGCGGCGGAGCAGCTGAACCAGCGCTGGGTGGGATTCTGCTCCCTGTTGGCGAGCCGGCTGGGATGGCTGGCCTATCAGACCAAGGTACACACACACACTCATGTCCACTCATCACGCATCATTCAAGTAGTTACACCTCGCTAGAGCTCGATGTTTCTGTGCCTATCAATATTTAACTTAATATTGAATAGAATTAAATCTGAAAAGCATGTGTTTCTTTTTGACTATTTTGTGTGTGTGTGTGTGTGTGTGTGTGTGTGTGTGTGTGTGTGTGTGTGTGTGTGTGTGTGTGTGTAGGTGCTGGCCTTCTACAGCCTGTATGAGCAGTGTGAGCAGGCGGTGGACAACAGTGAGAACTGGCTGAAGGTGCAGCAGCCGCCGGCCTCGGAGCCAGAGCCGCTCCAAGTCCAACTGGACCGATGTCGGGTGAGTCAACCAGGATTATTATACTAACCCTATACTATATATTATATATATATATACACTATATATTATTATATACTATATATTACCCATCATGCATCATTACATCAGTCTGTTTACCATTTTTAAGTTTTTATTTTCATTTCATTTTGTTGTCCGACTGTTGTTTTTTTCCAGTATTCTTGCTGTGTCTTTATTTATTTGGCTTGTGTCTCTTTTCATGCATCTGTTTGTCTCAGCACTATTCTGTAAGTATTTTCTTTCACACTGTTGATTTGATTTTGAATTTGAACAGCTCCAACTGTAGGTAGTCATTCAGTTAGTTAGTTAGTTAGTAGGAGTGGGAGAAAAAATCGATGCACATACTGTAAATATCGCAATATCTTTTTTGACGATTTTTAAATCGATTTTTTTTTTTTATTATTTATTTATTTATTTATTTATTTTAAATATTGTGCAATGTGCATTTGTTAGCCTTTTTTACATACAGAGAGTCCAGGTTTTATTACCGATGTCCATTACAAATGAATGTCCATAAACAAGACTCTACTTCCTGTTCCCATACTGTCTTCTTTTGAAAACGGCACACACACACACACACACACACACACACACACACACACACACACACACACACACACACACATACAGGTTCATTTTGATAACATCTAAACATCAGAAGAAAAGTGACATGCAGCAGCAAAACAAACTTCAAAAGGGAGAGATGACAGGACCGATGCAGAACGGAGTGAAGACGTTAAGACAGAGGAAGGTGTGAAACCCCCAAACTAAGAGAGATAGAAGAACGGGATGAAGGAAGAGAAACAGACAGGAATGAAATTGGGAAGGTTTTTCTTTGAGGATAACTCCAACAAGCATACCCACATTTCCTCCCGTATATAACAACTTAGTGAACTCCTATCTATCTCCACATTAAACAGTAAAAGGCTTCAGAGAAAATCAAACATATTTACTGTACTTTCACAACAACCTTCCCGGCAGCGAGTCTGAATCGTGCCTTCAGCTGTCAGCTTATGAAAATAAAATATTCAGTGGAGCTTCTAAACGCTGGTGTTGTTGAACATTACTCTGGCCTGCAGGCGGGATCAGGCCGAGCTGCGTTCAAAGCCTTCCACCGTCAAACCGTTCGTGAATATTAAACCTCCTACGCGCACAACTTACAACAACTTACCTGAGCTCCGACGGATTTATGTCATTTAAATAAAATCTGTTTAAATTTAGACCGTCACTAAAAACAATAATGAATGTAGTTTTCTATGCCTCTGCTGAAAAGACTTTTTACCTTTTCTTCCAATAATTCAGTTACTATCAGATACTTTAAAACTCAAGTAATAATATTACTTGAGTTACTTAAGTATCTGATAGTAACTGAATATTATTCTAAAAGTACGACGGAGTTTTAGGGCCACATTGACAAATACAAAAATCACAAACTTCGAGAATAAAGTCGTAAATGTACAACTTTATTCTCGTAAATTTACAACTTTATTCTCATAATGTTATGACTTTAATTCTCGTAGGAAATATACGACTTTATTCTCGTAAATTTGTGACTTTATTCTCGTAGGAAATGTATGACTTTATTCTCGTAAATTTACGACTTTATTCTCGTAAATGTATGAATTTATTCTCGTAATGTTATGACTTTAATTCTCGTAGGAAATGTACGACTTTATTCTCGTTAATGTACGACTTTATTCTCGTAAATGTACGACTTTATTCTCGTAAATTTACAACTTTATTCTCATAATGTTATGACTTTAATTCTCGTAGGAAATGTACGACTTTATTCTCGTAAATTTACGACTTAATTCTCGTAATGTTATGACTTTTTTTCTCGTAGGAAATTTACGACTTTATTCTCGTAAATTTATGTCTTTATTCTTTTTTTTTTGGCTATTTTTTTTTTCTCAATGTGGCCCTAATACTCTGTCGTATAAAAGCGACCTCAAACAAAGTAATTTTCCAGTAAGTATAAAAGGGCAATTTGAGCAACAGCTAAGTTAATACAAGCTCCGCCTACTTTTGGATTAGCCAGAAATTTGATCAGAACTTAGAAGTTTGCTGAAATAAAGAACTTTTTTTTAACTAAAAACATATTGTCGAAATGACCAAAGCAGTTACTCAAGCACAGAAAGGTGCAAACATTAGCAAAACGTAGCTTTTTGCCTTTTGCTCTGAGTTTTACGTTAATTGTGCCTGTTCTCTCTGCAGTCTGAAATGGTTTCACAGTTACACTTTTGTTTTTGCTGAGCAGGTGAAACTTCCCACTCGGCTTCTCATTCATAAACAAATCGATCCACGATTGAACATTTCTGTAAAATGGAATTGATTGCGCATGAGGTGGAACTTTAATGAAAATGTAACACTGTTCCCATTGAGACGATTTATGGAATAATTAACAGCAACATCATCCCGTCTCTGGCGCGCTCTCCTCCTCACCCTCTCCCTGGTCCCTGGTCCTGACAGGAGGAGGTGGCCCGCCTGGCCTCGCTGCAGCCCCAGGTGGAGCTGCTGGAGAAGCAGCTGACGGAGCTGAAGGAGGAGAAGGAAGGGGACGAGGACCCCTCGGCCTTCCTGGACGCAGACATCACCGCCTTCAAAGAGCACTACCAAGAAGTTCTGGATGACCTGAGAGCCAGGGAACGGCAGCTGCACCTGGGTGAGACACAATGGATGCTGATTCACCCCGGCTTCACCTTGTTACCCCGGGTTTTCTTCAGGTGCCCTTGAGTTCAGTACACTCTTAGAAATAAGGGTTCCTCTAGAAGGGCCGAGACGGAGTTGTTAGAGACTGCTTGCTGAAAAACTGTCCCTGAAGGCAACGTGCATCAGCTGTTTTGCATGAATTTACCTCTTTAACAACTTTCATGAAAAATTCATGTAAAACCGCTGATGCACGTTGCCTTCAGGGACAGTTTTTCATCAACAGTCTCTGTATTTCCCTCTAAAACAACTCTGTGTGGTAACGTTGTGTTATCATCTCATAGCGTGGTGAATGTGCAGCTCACAACTTGTCCACCAGAGCGTTGTGGAGTTGTTGGATTGTGTATTTGATGAGTTTGATGAGGGAAACCAAGAAATCCCATAATGAGCCTCCGTAGCGTAGCTCTGAGCAGCTCACGGCTCTGCTCCACCGTTCTAAAAACAGCTTGCACCGACAATTAAAGGTAACGAACCTACTGCTATGACTATAGGGGTTATGGCAATGGGCCAATTAGCCAAAATGTTGAACTATCCCTTTAAAGAAATTCTCCTAAGATTCTAGTTCCGATCATATCTGCCTCAATCACAGTTTTTTACGATCTGAATTGTAAAACTAGAGTATTGTAACTTTTCCTCCACATGTTTTTCCACTTCTTGGTTCTGAGATTGAACATGAATTCAGGACATAACTGTTTCCTGCTGCTGAATGTCAGCCAGTCCCACACAACTACCCCCCCACCCCCCCCCCCCCCAGCATTCAACCAAGACACATATGTTGTGGATGTCAGATGAAAGGATGAATGCATTGAGATCATGTAAACACAGCCAGCCTACAGCGGTGTCTCACAGCGTGGGCAGATGCATTGTTGCAGAAGGCAGCGTTTCCATGAGACACTCTCCAGTTACGACCACAAGTAACTCCTGTTTGATAAAGCAAAGGGTGACTTGTGTTGTAGTTGTGTAGTTGTGTGGGTGGTATAATGGTTCTGACTTTATATCCCAGGCTGAGTCAAAAGCCATGGATTCATATAAACATGATATAAGACAATAGCACAACAGAATGATCAAGGACACATCTACCTTGTTAGAATATGTCCATATATGGAGATGTGATAGAATCCTATCAGATTTAAAGTGATACGCCAACATTTTTTTATCATGTCTTGCCTCACTCCCGAGTCCATGACCAGCAGATAGACACCATCCTTTCCACTGTGTGTGCAGTAACAAGGGAGATAGAGCCGTATCGCCGTAATTAGCTTAGCTCAAACACTGGAAGTGTATGGGTAGTGTTAGCCTGCCTCCACCTAAAGTCGCTAATTAGCTTAGCTCAAACACTGGAAGTGTATGGGTAGTGTTAGCCTGCCTCCTACCTGAGCTGAAACCAGCAGTCAGAAGCTGATTTCATTTTAGCTCTAAACTCTGTAAATATATCACTTTATCAACATTTCAAACATGTTTAGGTGAGAAAGTAGCCGTTTAGATCAGCAGTGTGTCGTTAATTTGTCTAAATACCAGCTGTTTACAATTTTGTTCGGACGAATTCGGCGCTACTCAAGCTAGCCGTTGTGACCAACGCACTTCCGGTTACTTTCACTAAATAAAACACCCGTTGCCCTTTACATACAGAAAACCATGAGGATAGAATTTGTGCTTTTACTTTGAAATAGGAAGCTAACCTACCCTCGATGTAGCTAGCTTGAACCAAAATAAAGCGTCTTTGCTTGAACCCTCCGTTTTGACCGATCTGGTCCCGTTAGCGGCATTTGACCGCTCAAGATGCCTTACCGGAGAGTTTTGTCAGCTCTGAGACCAAGATCGGTCCGTTTAGAGTTGCTGAAGAGTTTCTCTGATGACTTTAGGTGGAGGCAGGCTAACACTACCCATACACTTCCAGCGTTTGAGCTAAGCTAATTAGCGACTTTAGGTGGAGGCAGGCTAACACTACCCATACACTTCCAGTGTTTGAGCTAAGCTAATTACGGGCGATACTGGCTGTCCTCCCATATTCAACATTAATTTCTTATTCAAAATGGACAGATGGTTCAAACAATACATTGATTCAGGATTTTGATTCATGGTTTAGAATATATTGTGATTTAATGTTTTTACTGTAAGATTGTTTAAAAGGGCATGGCACCTTGAGTGACAGCTAAATTAATACAGGCCCCTCCCACTTTTGGATTAGCCACAAATTTGATCCGTCACTCGCTAGAACATAGAAATCTGCTGAAATCAAGAACCATTTTTTTATTTTTACTTTTAATAACTTAAAATGTTTAGTCAAAATAGCCACAGCAGTCACTATAAAGTGTAAATGTGCCACGTTTTGTAACAGACAGAAGAGTGCAAACATTAGCAAAACAGGATGATGGATGGTAGCATAGCTTTTTGAATTTTGCTTTAAGTTTTACAGTGATTTTCCCTGTTGGGTCTTCACAGTTTGATTTTGATTTATAGTTTATAATCGAATATGATTTAAAACACTCAAGTTTTTTTTCTCTAAAACATAAAAAATAATAAGAATACATTAACTATCAACATGAATTAACCATGATATCAACGAGCTGACGGACAAATGGATTTCCCTTTGGGGGAAACAAAGTCATTTGTGTTCATATCGTATTTTATTAAACACTATGAATATGAGCATTATTTACAACATTCACTGTTGCTGTTGCAATTCATAGAAATCCACAGTTTCACGTCTTTAAAAAATCTGACCGTATTTGCAGCACATGATGGAATTGATGAAGGTCTTGTCTGGACTTGTTTGTGTGTTGTGTATTTGCATGTGTTTTGTGAAGCTGCAGTGGTGAAATCTATCCAATGGATGAACGACGCTGAGTGGAAAGGCAGTGACAGAGAAAAATGCAGTGGAGTGGGAAGAAAGGAGGAGAAGGAGAGTCAGCTAGAGAGAGATAAGAGAAAGATGCTGACACCCAAACAGACAAACTATACTTGTTTACTCACTCAGACACTTTCTTCCCTCCCGTGCCACACACTCCATCCATGCCAGGGGTGAGATATCTAACACACACATTTGGCCACTCACACACGGCTGGGTAGAGGAGTGTTTGTAGACACACACAGATTCCTGAGGGCAGCGTTGGTTGAGAAGCGTATAAAAAGATTTCCCCTGGAAGGAATGCAGTTAGTTATCGTAGTGATACTTTGTGAAGGCAGCGATCAGGTCGGCACGTCGCTTCACATCAGCGTCTAAGTGTCCATTCATATTGTATTACTACATTACTCTGTAATATAGATATCCAAAAGTCTCCAAAAAAGTCTCCAAAAATCCAGATTATAACTGCTGCACAGCAATGGTCGGGTCAGCTAGGAAAAAGAAGCTAAGCTAGCAAAGTGGTTTTAACTAAACGTCTTGCTTGATTCCATATTGGGAGTTATATTCTGTATGGTGAGTCAAATGCTGCACTCAAATTAAACTTATCTCATTGGAGCATGTGGCAACATATGGATGGTTTTGTTCCTTAAATATGTTCTCTTTCTATTTTAAAAGGTAGAAACATAGAAAGATAAATTGAAAATTAATTTAAGTCCCGAAAGAAAGAAAGAAAGAAAGAAAGAAAGAAAGAAAGAAAGAAAGAAAGAAAGACTTTTGACTTTTCATCCAGCTTTTATTTAATTACACTTCCTTATTGCCCATAAAACCATCAAAAACAAAGAAAGAAAGAAAGAAAGAAAGAAAGAACAAAAGGACAGAAAGAAAGAAAAAGACACATAGAGAAGGGTAGATAGAGAAAGAAAAAAGTAAGAAAAACAGAAAGAAAGACAGAAAGATAGAAGAAAAAGAGTATACAGAATGAATGAAAGAGACAGAGGGGTAGTAAGAAAGAAGGAAAGAAATTGGGGTGGATACATGGAAAGAGAGAGATATACAGAGAGCGGTAGGTAGAAAGAAAGAAAGAAAGAAAGAAAGAAAGAAAGAAAGAAAGAAAGAAAGAAAGAAAGAAAGAAAGAAAGAAAGAAAGAAAGAAAGAAATGGGGTAGAAACAAAGAAAGAGAAAAGGAGTAGAAAGAAAGAAAGGAAGAAAGAAAAAAAAGAAAGAAAGAAAGAAAGGAAGATAGGAGTAAGTAAGTAAAAAGACAGAGGGGTAGAAAGAAAGAAAGAAAGAAAGAAAGAAAGAAAGAAAGAAAGAAGACTTTCTCATGCTGGTTGTAAATGTCCAGTATTTGTAGGAATGTGTTAGTGACAGTGAAGTGAATATGTCTGATAACCTGACACTCTCTCCATCTCTCTCTCTCTCTCCTTCTCTCTCTCTCCATCTCTCCATCTCTCCATCTCTCTCTCCATCTCTCCATCTCTCCATCTCTCTCTCTGTGTGTAGTTTTGGAGAGCTTGCCCCCGGCTCGTTACAAGGAAACCATATCAACACTGTTGGCATGGTTACAACACTGCGAGGCCAAACTGGCCTTGCCATCCTCGGCTGTTACAGAGCATCCCATAATGGAACAGAGACTGAAGGATGTTCAGGTACTCACACACACACACACACACACACACACACACACACACACACACACACACACACACACACACACACACACACACACACACACACACACACACACACACACACACACACACACACACACACACACACTTCCCTTGTGCAGCTGTTTATTGGTGCAGTTGTCCACTCAGCCAATCACAGGGCAGCATGAAATAAATGAAATTCCGCAGGAGCTTCAATTAATGTTCAGAATGAGGACAAATGTCCAATATCAGTTTCAATATTTCTTAAACTGCTGATTTCCTGGTTTCCACACAACGGTATGTTTTAATGTTTTAATGTTTTTGCTCAGATTGGTGTGAAAAGCTTCCAGTGTGATAATGCACCACGTCAAAATCAAAAGTAGCATGAATTAGGCCTCTTTAATGTTATTAAATGTTACCTCTCTGGCTTGTCAGATTAGAAAAGACAAAAAAAGAAAAGAAAAAAACAGAAAACGTTCTTTCTTACTTTTTTTAGGCAAATGCCCAGACTTTTTATTGATTAAAAAGGAAATATAGATCAAACCGAATTGTGTAACCTTGAGACAGAGCTGTATGTGATTTATATAAATTATAAGTTCACCTATCGTTGAGGCACCTGAAGCAATTTTCTGTATAAATAACTGACATTTCCTAAACTTTTAGCTCATGCTTCAACTGCTTTCAGTTGTTACTCTTTAAATATGAGGTATCAACTGCTTCAGTAATTACACTAAACATTTCTGTCACTGGTTACTCTTCAACTTAAAGTGATACGCCAACATCTTTTTTTCGTGTCTTGCCTCACTCCCGAGTCCATGACCAGCAGATAGACACCATCCTTTCCACTGTGCGTGCAGTAACAAGGGAGATAGAGCCGTATCGCCGTAATTAGCTTAGCTCAAACACTGGAAGTGTATGGGTAGTGTTAGCCTGCCTCCTACCTGAGCTGAAATCAGCAGTCAGAAGCTGATTTCATTTTAGCTCTAAACTCTGTAAATATATCACTTTATCAACATTTCAGACATGTTTAGGTGAGAAAGTAGCCGTTTAGATCAGCAGTGTGTCGTTAATTTGTCTAAATACCAGCTGTTTACTATTTTGTTCAGACGAATTCGGTGCTACTCAAGCTAGCTGTTGTGACCAACGTACTTCTGGTTACTTTCACAAAATAAAACACCTGTTGCCCTTTACATACAGAAAACCATGAGGATAGAATTTGTGCTTTTACTTTGAAACAGGAAGCTAACCTACCCTCGATGTAGCTAGCTTGAACCAAAATAAAGCGTCTTTGCTGGAACCCTCCGTTTTGACCGATCTGGTCCCGTTAGCGGCATTTGACCGCTCAAGATGCCTTACCGGAGAGTTTTGTCAGCTCTGAGACCAAGATCGGTCCGTTTAGAGTTGCTGAAGAGTTTCTCTGATGACTTTAGGTGGAGGCAGGCTAACACTACCCATACACTTCCAGTGTTTGAGCTAAGCTAATTAGCAACTTTAGGTGGAGGCAGGCTAACACTACCCATACACTTCCAGTGTTTGAGCTAAGCTAATTACGGCGATACGGCTCTATCTCCCTTGTTACTGCACGCACAGTAGAAAGGATGGTGTCTATCTGCTGGTCATGGACTCGGGAGTGAGGCAAGACACGAAAAAAAAAATGTTGGCGTATCCCTTTAAAGTAACTGCTTTCATTATTCACTGTGTAGGCTACATTCCCTAAAATCTGTTTATGCTTCAGATGATTTCAGTTAGATAAATTCTCCCCAAACAACCTGATATGAAGCGAATTTCAGTATTAATTCAACCTTAATTGCTTTTAGCTGATTTCAGTTTTTTTTCAACTTTATGTATAACTTGCAGCCTGTTTGCATTCTACCAAAATGAGCCAAACATCCAACAAACTGAGACACTAAACTATTATGAGATCAGTTATCAGGGTTTGTAGTGTAGTTGAATGTTGTAGGATGGTGTAATGGCAGCTCTTGAATTGTAATTATGTTTTAAAGAGGGTATACTTCACACCATCCATGAGAAATCAACAGTAATTTCGCTGAAAGGTGGATGTGAACTGTCTTACTATGTATGCTCTTGACAACACTGCTGCTCTGCTCTATTTACAAATCCCCATAAAAAGCCCAAATGAGGTTGTTGCTATAATCCTGTAGGGCTATATAATACTGTAATCAGTTTTTACTATAAGTAGTAAACTTATATTACCACCGGCAATGCCGAACTGCCGAAGCAGCTCACTTTTTTTTAAAGGTGCTTTCTGCAGCTCTTTGAGGTAGCAGGCAGAGAGAGAGCGGAGAGAAGATGGATGACACGGCCCATTAACCACGAGCCTGATTAATACCCACAACCCCCTCAGTAAATTGTGTGCGTCTGATACACCACGACATCCCCAAATTGCTGCAGTAAATGTGAGATCTCTGTAGAATCATTAAATAAACTGGATTGTGCCGTTAGAATAAGGAGGTCCTTCTAAACTACATTTGCTTGAGACCCATGTGGAGATTTGTTCAGGTGGCCCGTTAAAGTGAAAGTGAAATCTGATGGTGAAGCAGAGAGAGAAGAAGTGAGGTTTGGCCAAAATGTGGGTGAAAGCTGAATTCAGAAAATGTCGTAAAAATGGACAATGAATATAATGAAACAAAAATAAAACAATTTAATATTTGTAAATGTTTGATTTCAATGCAAGTATTTTCCAAAACACGTAACGTGCCGCAAAACAAACGGGCTCGGTGTTAGCCGCTACTAGCCATTGCTAGCAACACTCTCCATGGTTTGTACACATAGAAACAACGTAGAGAAATGTGCAGGGATAAGAATTCAACCATACTGTGCAAGTGCTGACTTTAATGTGAAACAATTACAAAAGACGTAAAATATACGGGATTATTTCAGATTGTGGCAGCCATCTTGAATTCTCCTGTCTCGGCTTGTGGGATTTGTCCGACTTTCCGAGTTGGAGATCCAGGGGCGTTCAAGATTAAAATTCCAACTCGGAGCTTGGAAATTCCAACTTCTTGATTCAACTGGAACGCACCATGAATGACATTAAATATTATATTTTTCTGGTTGAAGTAATATTGCCAAAGTTTTATTGGTCCCTTGTCTGTAACAACATCTATTGCACGTCTGTCCGTCCTGGGTGAGGGATCCCTCCTCTGTTGCTCACCCTGAGGTTTCTCCGATTTTTCCCTGTTAAAAGGGTTTCCATGGAGTTTTTCCTCAGTCGATGTGAGGGTCTAAGGACAGAGGATGTTGTTACGATGCCATGTAAAGCCCTTTGAGACAAACTGTTTGTAAAAACGGGCTATACAAATAAAATTGCCTTGCCTTGCCTTGCCTTGCCTTCCAATGCACAGTGAGTAAAACAGTCACAATAGGGTGGGAAACAGCAACAGGTCAGACATCAAAACCAATCAGAACTGCTTTCAATACCAATACAATTTGCATATAGTGGTGGATAATATATTGATATTCAATATAAATGGAACATTTCCTACTCTTTCCTCGTATTACTTGTGTTTTATATTGTCTGTGCATTCATATTGAAATACTTCTAAAGTATCTTTTCAGGGATAACATTTGACACCAACCAAAATTAATGAGGCAAGTTGCTGCTAAAATGCCCTTTGTGACTATATAGCATCATCATAAAATCACAGCTTACACACTAAAAACAGTTAGGTTAAAAAATAACCCAATTTTAACCCAACTTCTGGTTCAAATAAGGACGAACCCCTTTTTTGGGTTAATTTTAACCCAACAGGTTGGGTTAATCTTTTTGACCCAACTTTTGGTTTGAATATTCAACCCAAGAGTTGGGTTATGCTAACTACAATGTTGGGTTATTTTTAACCCAACTATTGGGTCGTGAATAAAGCACTTAAAAATAACCCAATGTTGTAGTGCGTGGACAGCATTTTTCAAATGAACCGGCCGGTTAAGTCACAGAATTACCCAACCCTTAACCCAACAAATGGGTTACTCACTGAAAAATAACCCAATTACTTACACAACCCAGGAATTGGGTTAAATTCATAGCCCTATAACCCTGAAAATGGGTTACACTCTGGAAAAATAACCCAAAACTTTAACTCAACACCAATAACTCAGAAATTGGGTGACAGAGATAACCCAACATTTTTAGTGTGTACTGTACAGTGCTTTACCCTGTGCACTTCAGCACTAGTCTAGAAACACACTGACAATTTAATTATTCAGGGGTGGGAGAAATGGAGTGCCAGGTATCAATGCAATGCACACACAACATTGTGAAACATAAAAGCAGGATGCAGCTGTTTAACATGCAGAGTGCAGCCACGGCCGCTCTGTTGGTCTCCAACTCCACAATCATGAGAGGGAGGTGAGCAAAATAGTGATTGAGCAAATCAGTGTTTCTGTTTATCACAGACACTTGAAAGCATCATTGGATTATGTGTCAGGATGCGGCGATGCGGAGTGCAAACACACACACACACACACCAAGTCTTTTCCCATCGTGTCAAAGTCGATCTGTATTCGCAGCCATACGGAGTTTTAAATGACTATTATTTTTGTTGATGTTTATATTCAACTCAAGGTCGCACTCCAGAGGGAAGTGTGTGTGTGCGATGTGTGTGTGTGTGCGCACTTATCTCAGTCCTCTTTAAACTTGATAATGGTCTTGTAGCATAACAGGGACATCAAGCCTCACAGCCCAGAGATTAATTAAAGTTGATTGTAGATAGTAATTAGGAATTCCTTCTGCATACTGACAAGCTGCCGTTACTTTTCAGCACAACTGTTTCCCCTCGTGTCACCGAGTTTACACGTGTGTGTGGTCAGAAACAACACAACAGTACCACTTCTCGCTCAAGTCGCTTTCTTAATTAAAGTAGTAAAAACAGTCCTGATTGGTTTTGGTAATGGAATATGATTATTAATGCTAATATATGCTACAGCTACTGGTAAAAGTTATTAACAACCTGATTGCCTGTGATTTTAGTGTAATTACATCCTTTGATTGATTTGTGAATTTGCACTAGCGAGAGGGAAGTGAGGAGGGGCTACGTAGATGAATGGCTGAGGGCTGGAATTTAATGACTTTTTTCCCCTTTATTAATTAATCTGCCAATCATTTGTTTTGCAAAACTATCTTTAAAGGGATACGCCAACATTTTTTTTTTCGTGTCTTGCCTCACTCCCGAGTCCATGACCAGCAGATAGACACCATCCTTTCAACTGTGCGTGCAGTAACAAGGGAGATAGAGCCGTATCGCCGTAATTAGCTTAGCTCAAACACTGGAAGTGTATGGGTAGTGTTAGCCTGCCTCCACCTAAAGTCACTAATTAGCTTAGCTCAAACACTGGAAGTGTATGGGTAGTGTTAGTGTTATTTCTCTGATGACTTTAGGTGGAGGCAGGCTAACACTACCCATACACTTCCAGTGTTTGAGCTAAGCTAATTACGGCGATACGGCTCTATCTCCCTTGTTACTGCACGCACAGTGGAAAGGATGGTGTCTATCTGCTGGTCATGGACTCGGGAGTGAGGCAAGACACGGAGAAAAAAAATGTTGGCGTATCCCTTTAAAAGTGAGGAAAATCTCAGAAAAGTGTCTTCAATAGCCAAACATCTTCAATAGATCCTCGTAGATAGAGAGACAGAATTAGGTAGCTTGCTCAACCAGGGAATCACAGACAAGAACAATCTGGACTCAGATTATCTTTGAGTTCCAGACCTCAATCCTAAGAGGAACAGAGTCGCAGAAGATGCTAAACATTTTGATGACAATATGGTTTCAGTCTTTTAGCTCAAGGTGGCGTGTAAAGCCTTTTGTGTTTCCAGAGTGAGCTGTGTCGAGTCCTCGAGTGATTGAATCAGCATTTGTCGGGTCTGAAAAAACCACATGTTGGAGTGGGTGTTAAATCCGTGAAGAGCTCTTTCAGCCGCTAGAGACTCTGACTCAGTTTCCCCCAACAGGCCATAATAATAAGCCAGACCTTCTCCCATGTATAGAAACACTTGATCTGCACAGTTCAATGGAAATTCAGCAGTAGTAAACACACTTACCTCCACCACAGCTCCACTCCTCCTCCACAATGAGAAGTTAAAACCTCTTCTTGGTTCAACGACTCTCTAAAAGATAATTTACAATTGAAGAGCCTCCACTCTGTGGCACTGAAGTACCACGAGTGTCTGTTGTTATAATTGAAGGATTTAGCAGATCGGTTCACATCATACCTGTAATCATGTCTGTCACAGGTAGGAGGAGCCAAACGTAGACAAGCCAGACAGGAAGTTATACAGCAGTTAGTCATTTGATTGGCTGAGAGTTGTTTAAACTCCATGTATCACTCTGTAAACCGTTTATTAGCATAACTTTAATGGCTGTTGTCGAGGTCATGTGAAGATGAAGTAGGCGGGAAACAAGTTTTTTTGCTGCATAGCATAGCATAGCTTAGTTTAGCTTAGCGTAGCATAGCATAGCATAGCATAGCATAGCATAGCATAGCATAGCAAGGCCCTGCCCTGAGCATACAGTATGAAGTTGCAGAACTTTTTGTGTTGAAATAAACAGATAAAATGTAATATGTTGTTGTGCATTTGGGCGGCACAGCAAAAGCGTTGTGGGTTTGATTCCCTCGGCCGAGGCTCTCCAGGTTCTCCAGGTTCCTCCCACAGTCCAAAAACATGCTCACTAGGTTGATTACCTGTAGTTTATGTTGTTCGTCTCTATATAGACCGGTGAACCAACCAGGGTGCCCCCCACCTTTACCTATATCAGCTTTGATTGGCTCCGCCCCCTCTGCAATTATTAGTAAAGACAATAGAAGGATGTTTGCTTATTATTGTTAATATGGTGCGTATGGTATGGTATGGTATGGCATCGCATCGCATCGTATCGCATTATATCGCATCGTATCGCATCGCATCGTATCGCATCGTATTGTATTATATCGTATCACATCGCATTGTATCGTATCGTATTGTATTGCATCGTATCGTTTCGCATTACATTGTATCGTATCTTGTCGTATCGCATCTTATCGCATCGCATCGTATCGTATCATATCGTATCGCATCGTGTCGCATCGCATCGCATCGCATCGCATCGTATCGTATTATATCGTATCACATCGCATTGTATCGTATTGTATTGTATTGCATCGTATCGTTTCGCATTACATTGTATCGTATCGTGTCGTATCGCATCTTATCGCATCGCATCGTATCGTATCATATCGTATCGTATCGCATTGTATCGTTTCGCATCGTGTCGTATCGCATCGCATCATATCGTATCGCATCGTATCGTTTCGCATCGTGTCGTATCGCATCGTATCGTATTATATCGTATCGCATCACATCGCATTGTATCGTATTGTATTGTATCGCATCGTTTCGCTTCGTATCGTACCCTATCGTATCGTACCTTTTTTTAAAACTCAAATCGTAAACCTTAACCATCTTATGTGTAAACCTATCCAGCCCTTTATTACAATGGTGACAGTGAAAACACTCAAATGCTAATGTCAGCTATCACATCATCCAACCCAGCTGGCACAGCCGTGCAGCGGTTTGCATTTCTGCTCTGGGTTCAAACCTGCAGGCATGGTAGCAGTGACCGTGATGCAGCACGTCAGCTTTGTGCCTGCGACCCTTGGACCCGATCAGGGTGTAGATCGCCTCTCGCTCAAAGTCAGCTGCAGTTCCAAACTGACCCGGTTCAGACAGGTCACAAATATTATTCAGCTGTTTTGCATGATTTTGCATGATGATGTTTCACCTCTTAACCTCTCATCAAGCAGCTTGCTCATCTCAAAGCGGAGCAGGCGATTAATGAAGCGGAGTGTGAGCAGCCTGCGAGTCCTTGATCAAAATCATTCAGCGAAAGAAAGAGGAAAGAAAAGGGAAAAAGTCGTTCCTAATTCCTCCCTGCTTGGGATTCAGTGTGGCAGCAGCAGGATGGAGGGTAATCCGTGGTAACTGACGGGTGTCCTGCCCAGGGGCTGTGTTTGAACTAAGCTAAACTAAGCTTCTGAGCCACCTAGGTGTGAACAAGGCTTTCTTCCCCCCAAAATCCTCCACAGCCTCTGGCCTCGAGGGTCACCGGCAGCTCTCGCACCGAACCACTTGGAATTCACAGAGTACGTCGGGGTACGCAAAAATCAAACTGTGTGAAAAGGATATTGTTTCAAAATGTTAACGGTGGAAGCTCCAACCTCGTCCCCTGTATCACTCCAGTTAATACTCTGTCATGTATTAGACATGCTGTTACTACCACTATAAATATATTGCTGGTGAAATGATGTAAATGCAAATATTTAGGTACTACAATGGCATAAATAGTCATACAACTATAACATTTGGCAGAGAGTATCTTGACACATAGGGGGAGGCAGGAAAAAAAGATTCTGGGGTTTGTTGCAACTCGATTTTAAGATATCACCCTCAACATCCCAAAAAAGTGCTGTTCGCCTGACAAATTCTCATGAAAATTATTATTTTTCAGCACTTTATGGAGAATATCTATGCCTAACATGTATATAGAAAACTTCCTTAATTCATAAGCTTCCATTTGAGTCCCAGATAGCCTTTCTATCTCCAAAGCTCCACTTGCTGTGGCCAACGGTCTTCTCTATCTATCTGTTCACTTTGGGGAGACCAGAAATAGAATGGTTTCTGATCATACCAGTTAACATGGAGTTTTTCACAATAGGTGTTGCATTGTTTGGAGACAGCCTGTAGCTTTCCAGTAGCTAGTAGAAAGGCTATCTTGGACTCAAATGGAAGCTTATGAATTAAGGAAGTTTTCTATATACATGTTAGGCATAGATATTCTCCATAAAGTGCTGAAAAATAATAATTTTCATGAGAATTTGTCAGGCGAACAGCACTTTTTTTGGTCTTTTTTGGGATGTTGAGGGTGATATCTTAAAATCGAGTTGCAACAAACCCCAGAATCTTTTTTTCCTGCCTCCCCCTATGTGTCAAGATACTCTCTGCCAAATTTTATAGTTGTATGACTATTTATGCCATTGTAGTACCTAAAGCGAGCGAGGTCGCTAATGACTCAACAAACATTTAAATCTTAAAATCTATTCTTAAGTTAACTGGAAGCTAATGAAGTGAGGTACCAAACAAAATGCACAGTTTTCATAACCTAAATGAACTGAAGGTAATAATGTGACAACCTTTACCTTTTATCTCCTATACGATTAAAACAGAGCTGAGTGGCTCATTCAGATAGAAAGATATACAGTATGTAATTCTCACTGTTGATCTCTGTGACCCCCCCCCCCCCCCACCAGGCCATGCAGGTGTCTCTGAGTGAACACCAGGGGGAGGTGGACTACCTGACGGCAGCGGTGGAGCAGGTCTTCCAGAAAGCTCCATCAGACATCAGCCAGAGGTGAGACATGAAGAAAACCTGATGCATGCTGGTCTTTCACTGTAACTGTCGAGGTTTTACTAAACATCCCTTTAAAAACAGCCTTCAAATTAATATTCAATGGAATAAAGACTAGAATAATTAATTTACAACTGGGACTTAAAGGGATACGCCAACATTTTTTTTTCATGTCTTGCCTCACTCCAGAGTCCATGACCAGCAGATAGACACCATCCTTTCTACTGTGCGTGCAGTAACAAGGGAGATAGAGCCGTATCGCCGTAATTAGCTTAGCTCAAACACTGGAAGTGTATGGGTAGTGTTAGCCTGCCTCCACCTAAAGTCGCTAATTAGCTTAGCTCAAACACTGGAAGTGTATGGGTAGTGTTAGCCTGCCTCCACCTAAAGTCGCTAATTAGCTTAGCTCAAACACTGGAAGTGTATGGGTAGTGTTAGCCTGCCTCCTACCTGAGCTGAAATCAGCAGTCAGAAGCTGATTTCATTTTAGCTCTAAACTCTGTAAATATATCACTTTATCAACATTTCAAACATGTTTAGGTGAGAAAGTAGCCGTTTAGATCAGCAGTGTGTCGTTAATTTGTCTAAATACCAGCTGTTTACTATTTTGTTCGGACGAATTTGGCGCTACTCAAGCTAGCTGTTGTGACCAACGCACTTCCTGTTACTTTCACAAAATAAAACACCCGTTGCCCTTTACATACAGAAAACCATGACGATAGAATTTGTGCTTTTACTTTGAAATAGGAAGCTAACCTACCCTCGATGTAGCTAGCTTGAACCAAAATAAAGCGTCTTTGCTTGAACCCTCCGTTTTGACCGATCTCGTCCCGTTAGCGGCATTTGACCGCTCAACATGCCTTACCGGAGAGTTTTGTAGCTCTGAGACGAAGATCGGTCCGTTTAGAGTTGCTGAAGAGTTTCTCTGATGACTTTAGGTGGAGGCAGGCTAACACTACCCATACACTTCCAGTGTTTGAGCTAAGCTAATTAGTGACTTTAGGTGGAGGCAGGCTAACACTACCTATACACTTCCAGTGTTTGAGCTAAGCTAATTAGTGACTTTAGGTGGAGGCAGGCTAACACTACCTATACACTTCCAGTGTTTGAGCTAAGCTAATTAGTGACTTTAGGTGGAGGCAGGCTAACACTACCCATACACTTCCAGTGTTTGAGCTAAGCTAATTAAGGGCGATACGGCTCTATCTCCCTTGTTACTGCACGCACAGTGGAAAGGATGGTGTCTATCTGCTGGTCATGGACTCTGGAGTGAGGCAAGATACGTTAAAAAAAATGTTGGTGTATCCCTTTAAAGCTAAGTAAACTTTTAAACCTCTGAACTATCAGAGTACAAACTCTTGTCTATGTCTTGTGTGATATAAAACATCATATAGACACTGTAGAAACTTTGTTCTACTTTATTGGAGGATTAAACATCGTCTACTCACCAGTCCAGCTTTATAGCGCCGTCGTTACCGGCGCTTTAACTGCTCAATAAACAGGAAGTAGAGAAACAACATGACCCTCTGTGCTGCAGGTATCGCACAGAGATGGACGCCGTCATGGCGCGCTGGAGGCGACTGGGCGCCACGCTGACGGAGAACGCCCAGAGGATCCAGGAGCTCATGGCCAAACTGCTGCAATTTGAGGTGAGACGACCGAGTAACAATAATAATTTATTATAATAAAAGCTTAAGACTTAATCCAGATTTCTCCACAACGCACTCTCCTTAATTTATTTCCAAAGACCAGAGTGTTACCTTTAATCTCAGTGAACTCATATAAACTCAGTGGATGTTGCTTTGCCCACATTCAAACATAGTTGATGGGTTTGCTGATTCATTCTCTTCCCTTTGACTCCACGGTCCATTTGGTCCATTTGGTCCAGTTCAACAATCACAGTGGAGAGTCAGAGGGACTCAAATCTTTTTTCTTTTTTTTCTTTTTTTTTGCTCCAAATCTTTTTATTGGTTTAGACAAGAGTGAATATAACTGAACAATACAATATATTTTCAATGTTTTGGGTCTATTATTTTGTAATCTTGTTGCCGTAACAGACAGAAAGTTAATATGTGATGTAAACCCTTGCTTATTTGGACCTAACCAACTCACGTATCCCTCCGCCCAGGGTTAGCGCCGCCGATCAGCAGTTGGTTAGGTCCAAATAAAAACTGTGTTTTTCCTGCACTTTGAAGGGCTGGAAAAAAATTATATTATAGTGAACAATGGAACTGTGTATTTTTTTTCCAGGTGAAACCTCTTTTAGGCCGTGAAAATAGGCCGTTTCTTTGGGTCCATTCACAACACTGTATGTTGTAAATCTCTGGGCAGGGCTATTATGGGCTGGCGTTGCTAACGGGAGGAGTGCAGAGAGTCTTCTATTGCAATTAAAGTACTTAGGGGCTATTTGGAGATCATACAACCCCACTTTTAAAAAATGCTACTATCCCTTTAAAGTTTGGGGGGAGTTTCTCTCCGGTTATGAGAGATGCAGTATCTTGTGACGTTATTCAAAATATTGCAAAATCACATTTTTTTTGTCCTAATGTGTTTGATCTGAGCTGAGACTTTCAGATTTTCATGCGCTCAGAGAATGAATGAGTGAGTTTGAAGTCCTAGCACCTGTCAGCAGAAAGAAGTTGTGTTTCCTTCCTCAGGGTCTTCTGGGCTGATGCGTCGACACATCAACTTTTTTTTTTTTTGTTCAGCCCTAATCTTGTCTTTTGTCTCGTCTGTGCAGAACGACGTGAAGACTTTGAAGAAGTGGATGGCAGATGTGGATGTTTTCCTGAACGAGGAGTGGCCGGCGCTGGGAGACTCTGAAGCTCTGGAGAAGCAGTTAGAGCAGTGCACGGTGAGGAAACGTTACATTAAACTAAACTAACCCTGACCCCGTTAGATTAAACTAAACTAACCCTAACCCTCATTACAGCTTTATATGTTGTATTTCTTCCAGACAAATCACTCATATTTTAAAGAACAAAAAATTAAATGTTCATTTTTTATTTTTTACAAAAGTAAAATTGGCTACATATTACGACGGAGTATTAGGGCCACGTTGACAAACTTTGAGATTAAAGTCGTAAATTTACGACCTTATTCTCGTAATGTTATGACTTTTTTCTGTATGAAATTTATGACTTTATTCTCGTAAATTTACAACTTAATTCTCATAAAGATATTACTTTTTTCTCGTAGGAAATTTACCACTTTATTCTCGTAAATTTACCACTTTATTCTCGTAATGTTATGACTTTTTTCTCGTAGGAAATTTACGACTTTATTCTCATAAATTTACGACTTTATTCTCGAAGTCTGTGTTTTGTTTAGTTTTTCTCAATGTGGCCCTAATACTCCGTGGTAACATATAGATAATAATTACATTCACTAATAAAAGTGAGAAAATGTGGTAAAAAAGGAGAAAATGATCTTCTGCTCCACTCTGCTGGACCAGGCGCTGGTGAACGACATCCACACCATCCAGCCGAGCGTCAACGGCATCAACGAGGTCGGTCTGTACCTGAAGAAAGAGGCCGAGCCGCCGTTCGCCGTTCACATCCAGAAGGAGCTGGACGACCTCAACGCCCAGTGGGAGAACGTCTGCAAACAGGTCGGTGATCTGAACCCACAGCGACGTGCCTTTATCAATGTCCTTTATTTAACCAGGTAAAAACAAAACTCATTGAGATTTAAAACCTCTTTTCCAAGAGTGACCTGAACGGCCAAGACGATTCAGCAACTAAACCGATACAACTGTTGCGTTCTTTTTTCTGGGCCGTTTGTGTTCACATTGCATGATTCTAAAGCGGTACAGCGCTTTGCGCTGTGGAACAGCGCCATAGCAACGGCCCTAACAACACCCCATCAGCTGATCAGCAACAATGGCAACAATGAACCGCGGGCTGACTTGCAGTAGTGAGGAGGTTCAATTTCGTATTAATATTTGGGCAGACGAGTATTTAGTTGAAGTTCAATTAAAAAAAAAATGCCCAAGCTGATTGGTTTATGGCTGGGGCGAGACCTTGAAGTGTGCCTATAACGTGCTATAGCTACAAATGTAGTCTAATAGGCTACATTATTATTTATTATTATTATTATTATTAGCTAGTGACCAAGCGTGCTGTCCGCTGTCTCAGTGCTGACACGTGAATGAATGACAGAGCGTGTCACTGCCCGAGAGAGAGAGAGAGAGAGAGAGAGAGAGAGAGAGAGAGAGAGAGAGAGAGAGAGAGAGAGAGAGAGAGAGAGAGAGAGAGAGAGAGAGAGAGAGAGAGAGAGAGAGAGAGAGAGAGAGAGAGAGAGAGAGACAGGGAGAGGTGTGGTAAGGTTGTGTTGGTCAAGCTGTGTTTTCAGTTTCAGGTGTCATAGTTATGTCAGATGAATTGTCCTCTAACACAGCCATTCTCAACCTTGGGGTCCCTCCCGACCCCAGTTGATGTGGCTGGAGGGGGCGAATGAACGACATGTTTCTTGGCATGCATTGCTGACCTGGGCATTGTTTCTTAATAAATTAGAAAAACTTTTCTTGTCATTCCCCTTTTCCGTGCATGGTTGAAGGAGATTGGCTTGCATCCACGCTCCACTCGCTCCTGCGCCGACAGGTCCTCGCATGTCACATAAACCAGCCCGGGTGTGTGGACACCGCATCAACTCGCCACCCGCATCTAGGCTCCGTCACTTTGTTTTGTTCTTTTGCCCTGATGAAAACCTCCAGGTCGGAATATTGGCCATGGAGACAAAACTACAGCAGCCAATTATTTTTTTTAAGTGCAGGGATCAAGAACTAAAAAGGCAAAAAAAAAAACACCGCGGACAGCGCTGCGCTTTATCCATCATGCGTTCACACCGCCGTGTGTGTGTTTGTGTGTTGGGGCGGGGGGTCGCGGACAGCAGTGCATGTGAAATTGGGGGTCACGACTCAAAAAGGTTGAGAACCACTGCTCTAACACACCCTACAGTTTGACTCTTTTTTCTTCTAGTAAACGGGCACCGTAGCATGACTAGTTATAGGGGTTGTTTGCGGAGCTCTGCCCGGTGCTGATCGCCGCGGGTCAGCTTGGAAAGGCTGGTGGACTCATGGCTTGAGTTTGCGTCTTTCTTTTGGCCACCGGCTTTCCTGTTTTAAGGCCAAGACGACACGCTGCTGATGCTCCATTATGTTTTTGGGGCAGTTGCCCGTGGTCCTCCTCCTCCGGTTGCCAGGTAACCAGTCAATTTGTTCCGATACATGTGTCGGTTGCGTTCTCACTACAAACGAACCGCTCCAGGGCTCGGATGGAAACGAGCCGAGACCGCCTCTCCCAAGCGATCTCGGCCCGCTTGTTTTGTTCCGCATCGAGCGCGATTGCTGTGTTCACATCTGCCCAAACGAACCGATATATGACGTAAACGCTCCCTGTTTCGGAACAAATGGTCAGGTGTGAAAGCGCCCTGAGGCCAGTTTGTCCTACAACACTGTAGAAAGAAATAATTTAGGACAAATGCTGGAAATTTGAGGTCTGCTTTTTGAAACATTTCAAATCCCTTGTGAAAACACTCCTTCAGTCATGAGAATGAACTGTTTTGGTGCTTGAAATAGGATATGAATACAGTAATAGATACGTGTAGAAAACAAGTCTAAAATGGCATTTTGTACTTTTTGAGCACAAATGTTGTCATTCTGCCGTTCTATTTTCACCAAATGTCTCAAATGTGAGATAAAAGAAGCTGAATATTGACTTCACATGACATATAAAGCTCATAGCTGCACGTGCAGACCTCAGGATGTTTAAATGACTTGATGAACCCCGGTACCTTTCTGATCATGTGGCCCCCCCCCCACCTAACGGCTGTGGCCCTAAACAACCACATAGAGGGTTTATGCCCTGATCTGAACCCAGAGCGTGCGTTTTTATTCTGCCGTCTTTCTTCCTCGTTAACGTAGAGTGTTGATTTTTCTCCCACCATCGAAGGCGTACGCTAAGAAGTCGGCGCTGAAGGGCGGCCTTGATAAGACCATGGCTCTGAGGAAGGAGATGCAGGAGATGCAGGAGTGGATCAACCAGGCGGAGGAGGACTACCTGGAGAGAGACTTCACATACAAGACCCCCGAGGAGCTACGCAAAGCTGTGGAGGAACTCAAGGTGTGTGTGTGCGAATCTAAGGCAAAAAGGTTGCGGAAGATCTGAGAGTGGGCGAAGAATCTTTTATTTTTTACTTTATTGTCATTCATAAACCTTAACAAGCTATTTTAACCACAAAACAGCATAAAATCACATTGAGAAAAGGCTTCAATTTGTGTTTGGTAGATTATTTCTTGTAACAATGGCAAATTGGTACATTTTTCATGGATACAACCCACATACTTATCACACAAATGCATTTCCTTTACAAGTGTGGCACCAGTTAAAAGGGACATCGGTATTAGGAGCATTATTACAACAAAGAAAGAATCTACCCAACACAAATTTCATTACTTTTTTTAAAATGTTTTTTTAAGGTAAATGTGAGTAAAATCAACTAAAACCAGTTAATAGTATCTTTTCCAATGCTGTTTAAGATAGTGCTGATCATTGGTAAATAGGTGTTTCGTCCAATAGGAATATTCAAGGGTCCAGAGGGGGTCAGTTCCAAAAATTCTCTTTTTTTCCATTTAAGTCTGTATTTTGGGGCAACCCCCCAGAATATGTGGAGGTGAGCCCCAAAACATACTCAAATGTTCATTTTTAATTTGAAAATGTAAAATACACCATAAGCCCTTGAGGTGGGCTATCAACTGGTGATTCTGATTGATTGATTGATTGATTGATTGATTGATTGATTGATTGATTGATTGATTGATTGATTGATTGATTGATTGATTGATTGATTGATTGATTGTAAGGTATAAATAATTAGTGAAGGGATTATCAATACGTTTTGTTATTGCTACATAGTTAATACTATAATTGATGGCTCTTTACCAATTCAGAACAAATGTTGAGTTTAGTATCAAACGACTCATCAACAGCTGATGCTGAGTTCACAATATCCCTTTTGGAAGGCTGTTCATGCTAATGCTAATGCTAACGCCAAACTTGCTTACAACTCCCTTAGCAGCGGATAAAACACACTCAATCACCCTGACACTCAGTCAATTAGAGGAAGTGCAGTCTTCAAGTGATTAGATATCATATTATTACGTGCACTAATATGCATTCAGAGAAAAATGAGTGCACTTTTTCAATTTTCAAAAATATTCCTGCAGCCGTCTATCTGTATTCTATAAGAGCCACTAAATGAACAGATTAATAATTGCTGTAATTACTGGTGTAATACACAGGGAGGCTGCTGCAGCTTGCAGGTGTGTAGCACAGATAAAGTGTGAGCCATTAGCCAGCTGTGTAGATGGATGGACATCGAGCTAACACACTCATACAGGTTAATGTGGCCTGGTTCAGCTGGACATAAAGAGCAGCCTGCAGCGGTTTGGAAAGATCATCTCCATCCATCTACTTTTTTAAACATTTATGATACATTTTAGACATTAATGATACCTGAACTATCATATTATCCTCCCTCTGAAGACACATGCTTTTTTACACACTTTTTTTCCCCATACAAACTCACTTTGATGTGTCATTTTGGCAAAAATCCCTTTGTCAGATTTACTATATGGGAGTTTTGCACAAGGCGCACAGTAAGAATCTTAAAAGGAACAACTCCCCAAAAAAGCATTCTCTTCAAAATAGAAATATAAGTACCCTGTGTCTAATGCTTTCTTACATATTTTACATTTTAGCAGATTTCTGGCCAGTTGTAGACAATAACACACAACATGAAGGACTACAAAGCTGAAAGAAGAGGCCAGTTCTCATGCACAGCTGTGGGATTAGTTTATTATGTTACAGTTATGGTGAATAACCAGAAAGTGTTGAGTTGTTATGATGTTTGAATCTGTGGTTCTCAACCTTTTGTACATCAAGGACCCTAAAAACTGACACAAATTAGACCACGGACCCATTGGTCCAAATTTAGAAGTTAACACCAGAAATACACAAATAATTGTTCTGAGACTGAAAAACATGGCGTGAATTATTGGAAATATCATAGAGAAATTTCTGGAAAAAAAAGTGGTCCAATTTCTCCAAAAACATTTAAACATTTCTAGGAAGAAGTGGTAAAAAAAAATTCTCAAAAAAAAAAAAGTAAAAAGAATTTTAAAAAAAAAGGAGTAAAATTTCTCATAAAAAATGTTTAAAATAAAAATAAAAGAAGTAAAAAAAATTCTAGAAAAAAGTGGTAACATTTCTCAAAAAAAAAAATCTTAAATCTAGAAAAAGTGGTCAAATAAAAATAAAATAAAATAAACTTCTAGAAAAAAGTGGTAAAATTTAGTTTAGTGGTAAAAGCTACACATATAGAAGGGCCAAAAGTCTGATTTTACTGGTATTGGAAGATAGACAAATTAATACTATGGGTATTTAATTTAAGCAGGGGATGTATTGTAATAATAATATATCCTCTGAGCAGGATTGAGTGGTTTCACCCTGTCATCACTTTAATGAGATACATTTGTGATGGAGATTCATGGCGTTGTTTGCTCAGCAGAATGCGTAACAGCTTTGGTAGCTTAGCTTAGCGCTCCCCTTCCATTGGCCCTCGACTGCAGAAGTTCACTTGAGTAAAGCCGAAAATTAAAAATTGATTTCACTTGCCCGCTTCTGCTAATCTTCCCCGACTCGTCCCTCCTCTTCCTCTTTTCTCCTTCAACCATAAAGGAAACTCCATTTGAGAATCTGCTCACTTGTTTGTTCTATTAATCCCCCCTTTCTCCTTCTCACTCCCTCTCTCCCTTGCCGGGAAAAGTATTAGCTCCACTCCTTCATCCATTGATTCCTTGGCTTTACTCCTTCACTCTGTCTCTTCACACTCTGTGGCTTTGTCAACTAGAGAAACATTGATTCATTTTGTTCATGCATCCATCGCAGCATCCATTAAGCCCTCAATCCTCCCACCACTCCTCTGCTTTTCCCTTCCTCCCTTGCTTTCTATCTCTTGTCATCTGTTTCTTTTTCCTTTCACTGTTGAGGTGGCTTCTTATGCTTTTGTTAACACTGAGAAACTCAATCAACTAAAGTCAAAGTCCAGTTCCCAAAAGCACTGAGACAACTTTCTCTACAGTGACGTTTTTGCTAATTTTACCTTTACCGCAGGCTAGCATTAGCATTAGCTTTTCTATGCTTTTTGGACAAATTGCTATGACAATTTGCCCTGAAAGCACGAAGACAACTTGCCCTAGAGGGGATGTTCTTGCTATTGCTCTATATCCCAAGCTAGAATTAGCGTTAGCTGTGTTATGCTGTTTGGGCAAATTACATATGACAATTTGCCCTGAAAACACTGAGACAACGTGCCTTACAGTGATATTTTTGCTATTGTTAGCTAAACTGTGAGCTAGCATTAACATTAGCATTAGCTTTATTATGCGCTTTAGGCAAATTGCACATGACAATTTACTCCAGAAAGCACTGAACTTGCCTTACAGTGATATGTTTGCTATTGTTAGCTAAACTGTGAGCTAGCATTAACATTAGCATTAGCCTTTGTATGCTTTTTGGGCAAATTGCTATGACAATTTGCCCTGAAAGCACGAAGACAACTTGCCCTAGAGGGGATGTTCTTGCTATTGCTCTATTAAGCTAGAATTAGCGTTAGCTGTGTTATGCTGTTTGGGCAAATTACATATGACAATTTGCCCTGAAAACACTAAGACAACGTGCCTTACAGTGATATTTTTGCTATTGTTAGCTAAACTGGGAACTAGCATTACCACCAGCATTAGCTTTATTATGCGCTTTAGGCAAATTGTACATGACAATTTACCCCAGAAAGCACTGAACTTGCCTTACAGTGATATTTTTGCTATTCTAAGCAAAACTGTGAGCTAGCATTAACATTAGCATTAGCCTTTGTATGCTTTTTGGGCAAATTGTGACAGTTTGCCCTGAAAGCGCTGAGATAACTTTTGCTACTGCTAGCAATACCACAACCTCCACTAGCATAGGACTTTGGTTATAGTGTCAAAATACTGTGCAATTGTAATGTAATTGAACATGATTACTAGTCAAATTTTCAGTACATAAATGGTGCATGTTGCTTTTATGATTGAAAAATAAGAAATTGTTCCCAACTTAGATGATAGATGGTCACTCAGGCTCCATAGCTTTGGAACAGTGAATGACTCATGCAAATGCGACAGTTTATTCATACGTGGCTTCCCCTAATATTGTCTTCATGATAAATTCCATTGCACCTTCACACGTAGCCTACTGGGTCAATTTCTTGCCCAAGAACTGAGACGTCCTGCAGTCTGTTAACATTAACATTTATCTAAGAGGTACAGTAACCCTCTGTATCCTTGACATTTATACCATTTTTCTTTGTCACAAAAGAATGAAGGTGAAAATGAGAATGACTTTGTTGATATTTCTTTAACCAGTCCTGCTAAATGTTATGTAAAAATGTCAAACTATTTTTACATTTTTACACTTTCATTGTGCCTATATCCAAAAGAATAGGGATTTATTCTGACCACCTTTGTCTCTCCACCAGCGAGCCCAGGAGGAGGTCCATTATTAAACTACTTGTTGCTAAGGGGATTGGATGTGTGTTTCTTTGTCTCTCCACCAGAGGGCCCAGGAGGAAGTCCACTCCAAGGAGCTGAAGGTGAAACTTCTCACCGACAGCGTCAACAGTTTCATCGCCAAGGCTCCGCCCACGGCGCACGACGCCCTGCGCTCCGAGCTGGACGTGCTGACCGCCAACTACCAGCGCCTGTGCAGCCGCCTGGACGGGAAGTGTAAAACTCTAGAGGTACAAGGTCCTCCATCTTTCAAGCTCCATCAAATCACATCGCATATTTAATTAGTCCACTCATTTTAGGAGAAAAGGTTGAACAAACTGCAACAGAAGCAAACTCAACTGGTTTTGTATCCTCAACATGTCCTGAGTGAGGGAAGAAAAGCCCAGAAGAATCCCATTAGGGGAAAGTTTAGAAAAAGACCCAAATATAGCCCATAATACGCCTATTCATTATGTTTCTCACGTGAATAGGGTAAAATATTTAACTTTTAGATATCTCCATGAAAATTACTGAGTTGATTACTTACATTAAGACAAACAAAAAATGTATTACAAGTTTTTTGAAATTCTTTGTTAACATGAGAAAATTTGCATAAATGTGCATAAATTCCACCGTTTTGACGGCACATGTAGGTGCTGTGGTGGTACCAGCTTGAAAACTGGAATGAGTTGACTCCAGAGGTTCATAAAGGGACCTGTGTATTGTCTTGACATTTCGGACCAAGTCACGGAGTTTACTTTCACTTTCGTCAGCTTACCAACTGTACCTTTAATGAGCTAGGGCGCTAGGCTACCATGTAAAACGAGTGCTTCCCGCAGCGACGGATTCTTGAAAAATTGCAGTCATCTTGAAATTTAAAGTGGTTTCTTGTTTGTTGACTGATGGAGTCGACTCATTCCAGTTTTCATGCCGGTACCACCACAGCACCTTTATATTATATATACATGTGTCGTCAAAACGGTGGAATTTATGCACATTTATGCAAAGCTGCTCATGTTAACCAAGAATTTCAAAAAACTTGTAATACATTTTTTGTTTGTCTTAATGTCAGTAATCAGCTCAGTAATTTTCATGGAGATATCTAAAGGTTAAAAATTTTACCCTATTCAAAACTAATGAATAGGCGTATGAATGGGCTATATTCGGGTCTTTTTCTAAACTTTCCCCTAATGGGATTCTTCAGGGCTTTTTTCTCTCACTCAGGACATGCTGAGGATACAAAATCAGTTGAGTTTGCTTCTGTTGCAATTTGTTTAACGTTGACCCCTTTTTTGGCTTAAAATGACTGAACTATCTGCGTTTTGTGCACATGTACCTGTGTTAGTGTCCCACCACGTGTGTTGTGCTTTGTGTTTCTGACAGGAAGTGTGGGCGTGCTGGTGTGAGCTGCTCTCCTACCTGGAGCAGGAGAACGCCTTCTTGGACCAGCTGGAGCAGAAACTGGACGAGACTGAAAACCTGCAAGGGGGAACGGAGGAGTTACAGGAGGCGCTGGATGTAAGTACAACGTTACAATACCATAATACCACACAAAACGAGTTTTAATCCACCTGGAGAAGAGGGTAAAGGCCTTTTTAATCCACCTGGCCCCTGTTTTATGGCTTCTTGACCATAACTCAATTAGCGTTTAGCTCATCTGCATATTCATATTCATTTTCCAAGAAACTTGTAATACAAAATTTTTTACTTTTCATGTTTACTAGTTTCATTGTGGTAGAAGTAAAGGGGAAAAAAAGCCTATTCGGGTGTATTTTGGGCATATTCCATTAGTGTGTGGCTCATTTTCTAAGAAACTTGTAATACAAAAAATGTTACATTTCATAGATACTTTCATTGTGTAAAGTTTCATTGTGATAGCAGTAAAGGAAAAAAATAGCCCCATTAGGGTGTATTGTTGTCTGGCCTTATTGGCACCATAGACTTTATACAGTAAATCAATCTTGGATTGATGAGAATTAAACATATTTCCCCAACTAGGATTTCTTAGGACTTTTAGTATGTTGTTCTGGACACCTCATAGAAATGATGTATGGTGAAAAACATTCTGTTACTGTTAGTTCTGTTAGATTGCCTGGACTATAAACACGCTCAAAAAGTCATGAAACTTTGCTACGTACCAAATTGGGTCAGCATCACGCTAAGTTAAACACACAAGGAAACCAACAGGAAGTCGGCCATCTTTATGAATGTCATACTTTCACTCAGGTCATTGTTATGAATGCATTATACACTGTTATATATCTGCTTGGCAATATGTTGTCACAGTCATAGGATTTATCCCTGGAGTGACCCTCACCATACAACCATATACCATCATTCTTTAGTTAAGATTTGTAACATTTCTGGATCGGTCAAACTGCACCTTTAATTTTTTTTCATTATGTAATTTTTTTTTTTTAAAGGGTTTCAAAAGCCTGCCTGGAACGCAGCATTAGCCAAAACGACCGGATCGCTTACTTCTGCTTTAAGTTAAGAAAAGTTAGGGGGGAGGGGCCCACTTTAGTTTTCTTTAAGGGGGCCCAGAGTTCTTAGCAACGTCCATGTCTTGAAGCAAAACAATGCACTCTAAGGAGGAGGAAGCGGTCTCACCATAATTATTTTAGCCAGTAGATATAAATAACAGACCTGACACTGCATCTTGCATTAGATAAAAGTGTTTACTGGCCATCAGAGGAGTTGATTCTGTCCTAATCCAGCTCATTAGTTAGTTTGAACTCTGCTTGTGTATATATATAATCCTCCTTGATGTTCTGTCCAGGGAGTCGGGGAGATTCAACTGTGCTAAAAGCTAAATGACCTATTTTATTTCAGCATCTACATCCCATCATCACCTCACACTCTCTCTGACTCAGCAAAGCTTTTCTCACTTAGTCACGAGTCAAGTGCAAACAAATCACCACGGCCACTCAGGTCGAGTAAGAATGAGCTTTATCTGAAGCAATGTGTGTGTGTGTGTGTGTGTGTGTGTGTGTGTGTGTGTGTGTGTGTGTGTGTGTGTGTGTGTGTGTGTGTGTGTGTGTGTGTGTGTGTGTGTGTGTGTGTGTGTGTGTGTGTGTGTGTGTGTGTGTGTGTGTGTGTGTGTGTAGAGTCTGCAGGTCCTGCTCCGTCACCCGGAGGACAACAGGAACCAGATCAGAGAACTGGCCCAGACTCTGATGGACGGAGGCGTCCTGGACGAACTCATCCAGCAGAAACTGGACGCGTTCAACACACGGTGGGACGAGCTCATGGCCAGGGTACGACACACACACACACACACACACACACACACACACACACACACACACACACACACACACACACACACACACACACCTGCAACTTGAAGAAAGTTGATGTACAGACAGGGCCGGTTTTAGCTATGGGCAATATGGGCGACCGCCCAGGGCGCAATCTTTGTGAGGGCGCACGAGCGCTCTCCAAAAAAAAAAAAAGACAAAACAAAACTCGCCGTCAAGTTAGTGGAGTGGTCGCTGGGGCGCCCCTATGTCACGTCAACTTGCTGCTGAGAGTCATGTAGCTACTACAGGTTGTGTGTGTGTGAGGAGAGGCAAGGGGGGAGGGGGGCGGGGGGGTCAACTTGCGACTGCTGAGGTCTCACGTCGGATGCTCCGCCGGCCCAGAGGGCTCTCAGGCGGGGAAAGAAAGGAGGGTTAAGCGCTAAACTTCTCGCCCTGAAGTTGGCTTCATTTTGGCAATGTTGCTATGGGATGCCCAGCAGCAATATTCCTCTTCTTCCTCTTCAATGTCCGGTCTCTGGTAAACAACATGAATGAACTGCGACAGGATCACGTGTTAAAAAGGATCCTGGACTGTCATGATGTTTGTAATGAGCAACGTCACGCTGTTTCCAAAACCACACCGACTTCAGCAGAGACGTGAGTTCAAGCACATTTTTAGTTTAGCCTACAGATGGAACAGTGGTTCCTGTCATTACTTTATATTCAAAATATCATCATGTTGCTGGCCCTACACTCACAAACAAAAACTATTTTAAATTGTGATTTTTTTTTAGAGGTTCAAGCTGCTCAGTTTCAATATAGCCTAAGCCTATAATTTTATGTGATTGGCTATTTTAAAAAATCATTTAAATATGGCTGGATGATCAATAACAAATTAAACTGTGGTTTGACAACACATTTATTGATGGTTTAATTTAAAGGAACCATGGTAGCCTATAAGATCATGTGTAAGATCAAATTCAGTGTTAAAGGCGCTCAGGCAGGTGATTTTGAAATAAACTAAAAGTAATCCAGAAAGTACTAGTATTACTTTACTTGAGTAATCGAAATGCATTACAGATTACAGATTTTGGGACATGTAATCAGTAATCTGTAGGGGAATACATTTTAAAAGAAACCCCCCCAACACTGATTATAATATATTCCTGTGTTTGTTCGTTGGTGAGTTTTTTGTTTTTTTTTGGGGGGGGGACACCAAGGGATGGTTTCGCCCAGGGCGTAAAACTAGCCAGGACCGCCTCTGTGTACAGATTGTGAAGTATTTGGCCTTCAGCTCACAGAGGTGATTAAGGCTTCTGATCCTAACCAGTCTCTTGCACTTCAGTTCATTTGTGCAAAGACACTGGTCGCTCCCCATTAAGAAAACATTTACTTCCTGGCAGGTGCATACTCTGTTGACATTTAAAGGGATACGCCAACTTTTTTTTTTCGTGTCTTGCCTCACTCCTGAGTCCATGACCAACAGATAGACACCATCCTAGTCTCATTGATGAAATCTTACATCTGTGGAAGTCACATTAGTTTGTTTGAATGAAAAGTGGAGCTCCAGGTGTGTAACGTTATTGGACAGAAGAGCTGCACTGCACTGCTTATTATTATTTTTTATTTTATTTATTTAGGATAGTAGCTATATAAGTTCTTGTCATTCCAATTACAATGGTTAAAAAAATACTCATGAGAAATAAAAGTTTATCGCATTTAAAAGGGTCTACTTGCATTATTATGAAATATTATTATTATAATAGTGGTTAATTTGTTCTAAAAAAAAATGTGTCAATAATATCGTTTATCGTCAATAATTTGTGGGACAATATATCGTCCAGCAAAATGTATTATCGTCCCAGGCCTAGTAACAACATATTGTTTTGCCTGGTGCTGACGGACCACTTGTTTACATAGAGGCCTGTTTATGCCGTTACGTGCAGCGGCTGTCGTCCGTCTGCCGTCCGCCCAATTTCAGGTGAATGCAGCATGAAAAATACCATTGAGCTGCTTGTGATATACAACCACAACGCTAGATGGAGGAATTCCTACACAATGTAGCTTAAAAATTAACTAAATGAGGTGAGATCTTCTCTCATCTTCACCACCCGTTCCTCTTCACCTTTTCCATCGACCTTTATTTTTCCCTTTTCCGTCCTCACTCCTTCTCCTCCCACTTCCCACGGCCTCCTCTTCCCTCCCTTTGAGCCATCATCAGCCGTCATCAATGGCAGCGATATATTCTCAGCCTCCCGAGGTGATCCTCACAGATCTCACAGATTACACACACACAGACACACACACACACTCTCTCATTGCCCTCAGCGTTGATCCTCCCTCACAATAGAGCCAGATTAATGTTCTCCTTGCAGCCTGATAAGCTCCCTTTGTTTGTCCACCCATCAGACAGTGAGAGTGTGTGTCTGTGTGTGTGTGTGTTTGTGAGAGAAAGAGTCACCTTTTTTTGTTTCAGACTTTTCGGTGACTTTTTTTGTGCGTTTTTTTAAAAGCGATACAGAAGTGTATTGGTGTGTGTGTGTGTGTGTGTGTTTGTGTGTTTGTGTGTCAGCATGCACGCGTGTCAGGTGCGAGCGGGCAGGTCCGAGCCGTGTTTGTACGTCATCTACGAAGAAGACACAGAGCTCAGAGACAGGAAGAGAGCGTGTGTGAGTATCTGTGGACGAGACCAGGGCCGTTGTACAGAGGAGAAAGATAGTACACTGTAAAAACTCTACATCTTTCCAAGAATATTTGTCTTATTTCTTGTCCAAATGTCTCATTTCTAGTCAAAACTAAACTCTTTCCACTTAAAATAAGACACATAACCTAAAAATTAACTTGTTTTTAGATAATTTTCACTTGTTTCAAACAAATTTTCACTTGAAATAAGTAGAAAAATCTGCCAGTGAAAACATGTTTTTTGTGCTTGTAATAAGGAAGAAAAACTTGTTCCATTATCAGATTTTTTCTACTTATTCCAAGTGAAAATATGTTTGAAAGAAGTAAAAATTGTCTAAAAAGAAGCTACTTTTAATGTTATGAGTCTTATTTTAAGTAGAATGAGATTTGTTTTGACTAGAAATGACATTTTGACTAGAAATAAGACAAATATTCTTGCTAAGATACTTGAGTTTTTGCAGTGTAATGCTGCATTAGCATCAAAACAAAGTAGGCTAAATAATAAATGATAATACATACGTAGTCTAAGAAAAAAAAAAACTGGAAAAGTCAGGGGCCCACTTTAGTATTCTTTAAGGGGGCCCAGAATTCTTAGCAACGGCCCTGGACAAGACTATCAGACCTCAACAACATTTGCAGCGGCTGCAGATGAAAACTGGATATTTCCTTTAGGAATTATTACAAATGATTGAGTTAATCCCACTGGTCCGGCCAGGATCATTCATTAGAAGCAACATGACCCACAGGCCAGTGGGTGTTAAGGGGGGGGGGGGGGGGGGGGGGGGGCTTTGTCAAGTTTATTATAGAAACTGTAGAAAATGAGTCAGTTCTTTAAAAATGTAACTGTTATTTTATTTTATGCACATTATGTTGACTTTTTATTCACTAGTTTTTTTGGTACTTTCACTTTCAACATGTGAACGCATTTTGCTTTCTACATGTGAACGCATGTTTAGAACGACAGTAAATGAACCTTGAACCTTTTATACATTTGACAAGTATATATATATATTTTTTTGCATTATTATTATTATTCAAGGTCTGAAAAGACTTGATATTTTTATTTCATTAGCCAATAAAGCTCTAAATTACAATTTTTTTTTTTTTCAATTTTTGGAGAAATGTTGTCGGTAGTTGATAGAATAAAACAAAACAAAAAAAATTGAATTTTACTCAAACACATACCTATAAATAGTAAAACCAGAGAAACTGATCATTTTGGTAGTGGTCTCTATACATGTATATATAGATTTTTTTTATTTTTTTTTTACCAACAATAGACAAATAGAATTATTTAGCAAAATTAGACAATTTGAAAAATAAATTAGCATATTGAAATAAGGCTAAAATAGGATAAGAACAGAAAACAAATATGTTATTTTCAAATATTAATACTAAATATTCCCAATCACGACACAATACTTTTTTTTCACCCTTAGGGAAATTTTGTCTTGGACTCAGCAACAGCGCCATAAAAGCCTTGACAGCCAGAATGAAAACAAACAAGCCATTGCATCACAAGTCAGTTACATATATAATAAGATATGTCATATAATAATAATAATAAGATATAAAATATATAATAAGAGCGTTGCCCATATCCCGTAACATTACACGTAAAACATTAACACACCAATGGAAAAGACGCATTCTGAAAAACACCAAAAAATAACAAACCAAAGACAAAAACCTTGATTGGTATTAATTTGGCCCAGATTTTCTTGTGAGCGTTCACAGATTCAGTCTTAAACCTTCAGACTCGTCTGTGTTGCCAAGAGTCATATCACCATATAAGAATGGGATAATTATATAAAACTGCGTCAATCCTGGAGTATATCTGATGGTGTTCCCAAGCAACAGTGAATGAACTTTCTAGCCCTGATTCTGAAACTCATTTATATTAGTTTCAATTTATTATAATTTGAGTATAAAGAGTTTTCATTTGGTTTTTAATCGAATGCAAATGTCATTAAATGAGTCAGAGTTCTGCTTATACTTTACAAATACCTTCGGTAGTTAGAACTGAACCAGCAAACCAGACCAATTCCCTTCGCCATGGAAACTCTTTAATATAAAGAAATATACCGTACATTATCAGAAGCTTAAAGCCAACACTTCCTTTGTGGAAGGATTCGGACAAATGACAGTTTGTGCATCATTTCTTAATAGCAGTGTCCCATTTTAAAGCTCATGTTGAAGTGAATCCAGCCTACGCATGCAAAAGAAAAAGAAAAAAAGTTCCACATCACCATCTGTACTTCTTCAAATCAGACGGACTTGTTCCATTTTAATTTCAGCTTCTTGTAACGGCTGAAAACTAATAAAGAGGAAATGTTGTGCGCTTTCTTTGCCCGACGGCGTTTTTTTCCAAACACAAAAAGCAGTTAAGCGAAAAGCGATCCGCTATCTCTCCGGTTCACAATCACACCCAGCGTGTGTGAGAAATAAGTAATAACGGGGAGTGTTAAATGAGAATATGTATTCATGAGGCGACAATTGCTGCGGAAATAGAGTACATCGCCATAGGGAAGGTTGTTATCAGTGTTGTCTAAATATTTAATCTCACTTTAGCTCTCATTTCATACATTATAAACTAAGACATGGGAGTGGGAAAGCATAAAAAACCCGCTGGTAAATTGGAAACAGTGTGTGTGACAGTGGGGTTAGCCCGGCTCAGAGCTATACTTAGTCATTATCCCTCTGTATGGGATTAGCACGCTTACCTGTAACCAGATATAGGCTTCTATAGGCTTCCCTCTCACAGGTTTATGATGCAACTGCTGCGTTCACTAGTTAATCTCACAGCCAGTCGCTGAGGAAGAGGAGGAGAGGAAACTCAAACTGCTCAGACTTCTGGAAGATCAACAGTTTGTTGGCGTTTGTCGGCGTTGATGTTGTCGGTCCGACAGGGACAAGATGAGAGAGAAATCCCCGATGTTATCTGTCAAAAGGGTACACAAGAGAGAGTGTGTGTGTCTGTGTGCATGTAGTTCTTTGTGTGTGTGTGTTTGTGCGAGCAGCTATTAGATTTAAATGTAGCAACGTTTTTGAAGCTGGATTTAGCATTTAGCAGTAGTTAATTTTGACCGGCGGCTTTGTTCTGGCGGTGCAGTGAAGTCCACGATGGATAGAGCTCATTAGCTGTGTTGCTTCATCGACTTTTAATGACTCTACAGTGTCAGAGTACAAATTAGAGCTGATAGTAGAACTGTGTCTGTAGAAGATACAGAGTAAAGCTTTCTTTTCCCTCTGAGCAAACATGCTAACAAGCCTGAACACTGACAGCTAGCGAGCAGTTAGCGGGCTTGTTAGCATCATGGGCTTGTTTCCCCCTTTAAAAGTAAATTAAAGCATTAAATTAGTAATTAAAGCAGCTACAACAAACTTTTAACTCTGACACTCTACAGTGTCAGAGTACAAATTAGAGCCGATAGTAGAGCTGTGTCTGTAGAAGATACAGAGTAAGTTTTCTTGCTAACAAGCCTGAAAACTGACAGCTTGCGAGCAGTTAGCGGGCTTGTTAGCATCATGGGCTTGTTAGCATCATGGGCTTGTTTCCCCCTTTAAAAGTAAATGAAAGCATTAAATTAGTAATTAAAGCAGCTACAACAAACTTTAAACTGGATATGCAAAAGTCTGACCTACACCAGCAAATGAGGCCGTCAGCGGGAAAATAAGCTAATTTGTTAACAGTGTAACTCTAAACCTTCGCGAGACAGCGGTCGGTCCACCGGATGAAACAATTTACGGCATGCGCAAGCCAGATAAGCGTCTTCACGGCAATACGCGGTAGAGCTCATGGGAAATGCAGTCTTCATTCTGGCAATGCACTGCCACTTTTGTCCACAGGGGGGCGCCACAATCAACACAAGATGGAAGTTCTTTGTAGAAGCTTTAAATGAGGTTCAAGTATAAATGCTGTGAGGGAGTAAACGCTGCAATCCACAAACGAGTTAAAAAAGCTCAGACTCGTGCTGCGTTCAAACAAGTCGGGATTCCCAACTCGGAAATTAAATTAAATGATGTTTATTTTGGAGGCAAATGAAGAGGAGCCTAGAAAACGGTTAAACGTTATTTCTGTCACATATGAGGACCACAATTTACAATTTCACACCATACAACAATTACAGATTAATATACGTATTTCATATACTGCAATAATACACAAAAATATGCATTAAAGCCTCAACAAATGTTTTAATTCCAACTGTTTAAGACGAGGGCCGCCATGTTTTGATGTTGTCGTGACGTAAAGTCAGAAAGTTGGAGCTCCATTTTTGTATACTGGTGCACTGCAAGGGTGGGCAAACGGTTTTACCTTTGGAAGAATGAATGATGATTTTAACACGTTAACGTGGTGTTCATGTGTTTCCTGTCGCCCTGCAGGCGGCGCTCCGGCGGACCGAGCTGGAGAAGAGCGTCCAGTCTGCTCAGGAGAACGACAAGACGCTGAGGCAGATCCAGGACTCGCTGGCCAACACGGACCGCCACCTCAGCGCCTACCTGACCGACCACATCGACGCGCTGCAGATCCCACAGGAGGCTCAGGTAGCTACGGCCTCCAAACCATGAAACCACCGCGCAGAGTTCACAGTTTCTGTCCATTCTCAACTTTCTCACCAGATATTTAAGCAACATATGTATATCTCTGCTCATTCTACCACTCTAAGGGGCGTTGTTCCCCCTCAGAGTGGTAGAATGAGCATAGACCACCTGGAGGACTGGAGGGATATATAGCTTTTATAAAACGGTTACCAATAATGACAATATGAAAGAGGACATGTAGTTTTATTGAAGCAGAATAAAAATCTGTTCCCAGCTGTCCAGACGTTAGCTCCAAGTAGCTCTGTCACTGCTCAGTCCCCTCTACCATTGTTAACCCTCTGGAGGTCAAAGTTCACCTTCAACATGTCAATTACACTACTTTACTACATTTTTAACATCCTAAAAACACACTGTAAAAACTCAAAATCTTACCAAGAACATTTGTCTTATTTCTAGTCAAAATGAATTTTCTAGTGAAAACAAATCTCATTCTACTTAAAATAAGACTCATCATATTAAAAGCAGTTTGTTTTTAGACACTTTTTACTTCTTTCAAGCAGATTTTCACTTGGAATAAGTAGAAAAATCTGATAGTGGAGCAAGTTTTTCTTTCTTATTACAAACACAAAAAACTTGCTTTCACTGGCAGATTTTTCTACTTATTTCAAGTGAAAATTAGTTTGAAACAAGTAAAAACAAGTTAATTTTTAGGTGATGAGTCTTATTTAAGTGCAAAGAGATTAGCTTTGACTAGAAATGAGACATTTTGAAAAGAAATAAGACAAATATTCTTGGAAAGAATTTGAGTTTTTGCAGTGCATCGACTGTCTGTTGCTACGGACTGCAACAGTCCGTTGTCATGGATACATGACAACGGACTGCAACAGTCCGTTGTCATGGATACATGACAACAACTTCCATTCATACCAGTCCTACGTGCCTGAGGCGGAGTGATAGCCTACGCTGTGATAAGGCTGTAGAATAGTAGCCGTGGTATATGCTCATTATACCACGGTTAACAACCAATCAGATCGCAGGATTTCACCTTTACGTTTTATATTTCCTGATAATAGATATTCAGACCGAGCCAGATGGTTTTCTTCTGATTTCATTGCATGTTTCTTTTTTGTCAAAATCTGTGTTTGAAAGTGATGTGGTGAGTTCCAACATGCACTTCCTTCCTAATTTCACAAAAATTATTACAGACTACAGCTCACCCAGTGTGTGTGTGTGTGTGTGTGTGTGTGTGTGTGTGTGTGTGTGTGTGTGTGTGTGTGTGTGTGTGTGTGAGAGAGTGTGTGTACACATGCAAAGGGACCCAAGAGGGACCGACTGGCAAATGGTCTATTTCTGTATTTGGTTCCAATTAAGTCTGCAGCTGCTTTGGACAGGACAGCAACACACACACTCACACACACACACACACACACACACACACACACACACACACACACACACACACACACACACACACACACACACACAGAGAGAGATTACCTCCACGTGCACTTCAGACCACCTGTACCAAGGATGACATTTCTACACACACACATGGAGGAGGATGAGGGAGTGATTGGATTACAGCTGTGTGTGTGTGTGTGTGTGTGTGTGTGTGTGTGTGTGTGTGTGTGTGTGTGTGTGTGTGTGTGTTTTAGGGGTTGTTCCTCATTAAAGCGTTCCAGTTCCTCTCTCCCTGATCTCTACTGCCCCCTTGTGGTCGGAACAGGGAATTACACTCTAAAGCCATTTTAACCCTCCTGTCGTCCTCCTGGGGCAAGGAAGGAAGGATGAAGGGAAGGAAGGAAGGAAGGAAGGAAGGAAGGAAGGAAGGAAGGAAGGAAGGAAGGAAGGAAGGAAGGAAGGAAGGAAGGAAGGAAGGAAGGAAGGAAGGAAGGAAAGATGGGAGGAAAGAAGGGAGGGAAAAGGAAGGAAAGATAGAAGGATGGAGGGAACAGATTGGGTCAATTGAGTCAAAAAGGAAGGAAGAAGTAAGGATGAAGTGAAGGAAGGAAGGAGGAAGGAAACAGAGGGTTCAGATGTGTGTTTCTATGTGTTTGTGTGTTTGTGTGTAACAGAAGATCCAGGCTGAGCTGAGCGGCCATGACGCTACGCTGGACGACCTGAGGAAGAAGAACCAGGACAAGGACTCGTCCCAGAGGATGATGGGACAGATCGACCAAACTCAGGTCTGGGTTTACTTTACTTTTAGTTAAAGGGATAGTATCATTTTTTTAAAGTGGGGTTGTATGATCTCCAAATAGCCCCTAAGTACTTTAATTGCAGTAGAAGACTCTCTGCACTCCTCCCGTTAGCAACGCCAGCCCATAATAGCCCTGCCCAGAGATTTACAACATACAGTGTTGTGAACAGACCCAAAGAAACGGCCTATTTTCACGGCCTAAAAGAGGTTTTACCTGAAAAAAAACACACAGTTCCATTGTTCACTATAATATAATTTTTTCCAGCCCTTCAAAGTGCAGGAAAAACACAGTTTTTATTTGGACCTAACCAACTCACGTATCCCTCCGCCCAGGGTTAGCGCCCACCGATCAGCAGTTGGTTCGGTCCAAATAAAAACTGTGTTTTTCCTGAACTTTGAAGGGCTGGAAAAAATTATATTATAGTGAACAATGGAACTGTGTATTTTTATAATAGAAGGGCTATTATGGGCTGGCGTTGCTAACGGGAGGAGTGCAGAGAGTCTTCTACTGCAATTAAAGCAGAAGTAAGTGGTCCGGTCGTTTTGGCTAATGCTGCGTTCCAGGCAGGCTTTTGAAATCGTAAATTACAGCTTCAAGTCACAACTTACGACTTTGTAGCGTTCCAGGCAACCCACTCGTGTTTCTCCGACCTGTTTTACCGGTGAAAGTCACTATAACGGCCACTCGTAACTTCTGACCCGTGAACTCGTACCAGATCGAACTGGTACCACTTCACGGTCGGAAAAATACGAGTTTCCTTGAACGCACCATAACAGTCCTCGTCGCTATGTCGCCACATTCACGGCGTTCCTTGGCTGCACACACAGCCCTGCATGCCGTTCTCTCTCCTCATTGGATAAAAACTGTAGGATACGATAAATGTTTTCTCTTCGGCTCAGAGCAGAGCAGAGTGACTGACAGACCCGTGTTTCAGACCAAACACTCTATAGAAGTGATTGCTGTCGGAAGATATAACTATTTAAGACTTATATTAACACAAATATATCACTCACTTCTGCTTTAAAGTACTTAGGGGCTATTTGGAGATCATACAACCACACTTTAAAAAAATGATACTGTCCCTTTAATGTAAAGCAAAAAAAACAAACATCTGGTTTTCATGTGACAGATTCTAAGACGATATTATTTTTCACGTGTTTCCAGAAAATGCTGACGAACGTGTGGACGAAGTTCCGACTCTTCCAGAAGCCGGCCAACTTCGACGCTCGGCTGGCCGAGTGCGAGCGCTCGCTGGCCGGGGTCAAAGGTCAGGTCGGGGTGCTGGGCATCCGCAGCGTGGAGCAGGACGTGGTGCAGTCGCAGCTGGAGCAGTGCATGGTGGGTAACTAACTGCTGATGGACTGATGTAGCACACATGAAGTGTTTTATTTGAAAATCCTCTTGTTTGTGTTTTAATTTAAAGGGATAGTTCAACATTTTGTCAAATTGTCCCATTACCATAATCCCTATAGTCATAGCAGTAGGTTTGTTACCTTTAATTGTCGGTGCAAGCTGTTTTTAGAACGGCGGAGCAGAGCCGTGAGCTGCTCAGAGCTACGCTACGGAGGCTCATTATGGGATTTCTTGGTTTCCCTCATCATCAAACTCATCAAATACACAATCCAACAACTCCACAACGCTCTGGTGGACAAGTTGTGAGCTGCACATTCACCACGCTATGAGATAATAACACAACGTTACCAGACAGAGTTGTTTTAGAGGGAAATACAGAGACTGTTGATGAAAAACTGTCCCTGAAGGCAACGTGCATCAGCGGTTTTGCATGAATTTCCCTCTAAAACAAACAAATAGTATCTATATAAAAGAAAAAGAAAAAAGGAAATTATGGGATGCAAAGCAACAATCAGATTTTCTTGTATATGGAAGGCAAGAAGCAGTCACGGCCCCTCGACCGACCCAGCGTCCATCTCTGCAGGGTGATGATTTATAGATGGATGGATGTTATATTAATCTCCTGACCTGTGTGTGTGTGTGTGTGTGTGTGTGTGTGTGTGTGTGTGTGTGTGTGTAGAAACTGTATAAGTCGCTGAGTGAAGTGAAAGGGGAGGTGGAGACGGTGATAAAGACGGGGAGGCAGATCGTCCAGAAGCAGCAGACTGAGCAGCCCAAAGAGCTGGACGACAGAGTGACGGCGCTCAAGCTGCTCTACAACCAGCTGGGAGCACAGGTAACAACAAAACACCACACACTGAAACATGCTGGGTCATCTCTGTAACCCAACTCAAGCTGCTCTACAACCAGCTGGGAGCACAGGTAACAACAAAACACCACACACTGAAACATGCTGGGTCATCTCTGTAACCCAACTCAAGCTGCTCTACAACCAGCTGGGAGCACAGGTGACACAACACACACTAAAACATGCTGGGTCATCTCTGTAACCCAACTCAAGCTGCTCTACAACCAGCTGGGAGCACAGGTGACACAACACACACTAAAACATGCTGGGTCATCTCTGTAACCCAACTCAAGCTGCTCTACAACCAGCTGGGAGCACAGGTGACAACACCACACACTAAAACATGCTGGGTCATCTCTGTAACCCAACTCAAGCTGCTCTACAACCAGCTGGGAGCACAGGTAACAACACCACACACTAAAACATGTTGGGTTATCTCTGTAACCCAACTCAAGCTGCTCTACAACCAGCTGGGAGCACAGGTAACAACACAACACACTAAAACATGCTGGGTCATCTCTGTAACCCAACTCAAGCTGCTCTACAACCAGCTGGGAGCACAGGTAACAACACCACACACTAAAACATGTTGGGTCATCTCTGTAACCCAACTCAAGCTGCTCTACAACCAGCTGGGAGCACAGGTAACAACACCACACACTAAAACATGTTGGGTTATCTCTGTAACCCAACTCAAGCTGCTCTACAACCAGCTGGGAGCACAGGTAACAACACCACACACTAAAACATGTTGGGTCATCTCTGTAACCCAACTCAAGCTGCTCTACAACCAGCTGGGAGCACAGGTAACAACACCACACACTAAAACATGCTGGGTCATCTCTGTAACCCAACTCAAGCTGCTCTACAACCAGCTGGGAGCACAGGTAACAACACACAACACACTAAAAAATGTTTGGTCATCTCTATAACCCAATTTCTGAGTTATTGGTGTTGAGTTAAATTTTTGGGTTATTTTTCCAGAGTGTAACCCATTTTCAGGGTTATAGGGCTATGAATTTAACCCAATTCCTGGGTTGTTCAAGTAATTGGGTTATTTTTCAGTGAGTAACCCATTTGTTGGGTTGGGTTGGGTAGTTCTGTGACTTAACCGGCCGGTTCATTTGAAAAATGCTGTCCGCGCACTACAACATTGGGTTATTTTTAACCCAACTATTGGGTCGAGCAAGTGCTTTATACACGACCCACACTGCAAAAACTCAAAATCTTACCAAGAATATTTGTCTTATTTCTAGTCAAAACAAATCTCATTCTACTTAAAATAAGACTCATCACATTAAAAAGTAGCTTGTTTTTAGACACTTTTTACTTCTTTCAAGCAGATTTTCACTTTAAAAAAAATCTGATAGTGGAGCAAGTTTTTCTTTTCTTATTACAAGCACAAAAAACCTGCTTTCACTGGCAGATTTTTCTACTTATTTAGTTTGAAACAAGTGAAAATGATCTAAAAACAAGTTAATTTTTAGGTGATGAGTCTTAGTTTAAGTGGAAAGAGATTAGTTTTGACTAGAAATGAGACATTTTGATAAGAAATAAGACAAATATTCTTGATAAGATGTAGAGTTTTTGCAGTGCAATAGTTGGGTTAAAAATAACCCAACGTTGTAGTTAGCATAACCCAACTTTTGGGTTGAATATTCAACCCAAAAGTTGGGTCAAAAAGATTAACCCAACCCGTTGGGTTAAATAACCCAAAAAAGGGGTTCGTCCTTATTTGAACCAGCAGTTGGGTTAAAATTGGGTTATTTTTTAACCCAGCTGTTTTTAGTGTGCAGGTAAACCCCAGATTGAGAGGTTTACAGCATGTGTGTATTGTGTGTGTTGTGTATTTCCAGGTGACAGAGAGCAAACTGGAGCTGGAGAAGAGTCTGAAGCTGTCGAGGAAGCTGCGTAAGGAGCTGAACGGGCTGACGGAGTGGCTGGCGGCCACCGACGCCGAGCTGACGCGGCGCTCGGCCGTGGACGGGATGCCCAGCGACCTGGAGGCCGAGGTGGCGTGGGCGCAGGTGAGACCGGTTACACAAAGAGTCCAGTCATTTTAGGAGAAAAGGTTGAACAAACTGCAACAGAATCAAACTCAACTGGTTTTGTATCCTGAACATGTCCTGAGTGAGGGAAAAAAAGCCCAGAAGAATCCCATCAGGGGAAAGTTTAGAAAAACACCCAAACATATCCCATTCATACGCCTATTCATTATTTTTGAATAGGGTAACATTTTTAACCTTTAGATATCTCCATGAAAATTACTGAGTTGATTACTTACATTAAGACAAACAAAAAATGTATTACAAGTTTTTTGAAATTCTTTGTTAACATGAGCAGATTTGCATACATTTGCATACATTTGCATAAATTCCACCGTTTTGACGGCACATGCGACGAGAAATATCGTTGAGTTTAATCTCGCGAGATCTCATGGGAGATCTCGTCACACCCCTAACATAGACTGATATTTTTTTATATCTATTCCAATGGTTTTCACACATTCCACTTCCCTGCTCTTCCCTCTGTGGTCTTTAACCTCTGTGGTCTTTGACCTCTGTCATCTTTTCCCTCTGTGGTCTTTGACCCATGTGGTTTTGTTTTCCCAGTCGGTCCACGGGGAAACGGAGAAGCGGCAGCCGCAGCTGCAGGCCGTGGTGGACCTGGCCGAGGCCCTGAAGGCCGTGCTGCGGGGCCACGGGGGCCTCGTGGACGACAAAGTCAGCCTGCTGCACTGCAACTGGATCGCTGTCACATCCAGAGCAGAGGAATGGCTCAACCTGCTTCTGGTCAGACATTTAAAAAAAGACTTTCTGATACTATATTTATTCCTCTCTTCCTTCATCAGTACTAAAATTATACCAGTGTCTAAAAATAACCCAACACAACTTGTCTCACTCATTCTCTTCTCTTCCTCCATCGCTCCCTCCCTCTCTCAGGACTACCAGCGGCAGATGCAGAAGTTAGACGGAGAAATAGAGGAAGTGAATGAATGGATCGACGGAGCGGAGAAGAAGATGGATGAGATCGAAAGCCAGGGGCCCAACGATGCCGTGATGAAGGTTGGAGTGTTCTTCTGTATCTGATTCTGTTCTGTAGATTCGATGTGAGGGCTGCAGAAGTTGTGTTTTCATTTAAAGGTCCTATAAAACAGTAAAGTAGATATGTACGTATGTGTTGTTGATCATAACGCAGGTTTAGATTCTGTATATGTAGATCTGTAACATTTTCACTTGTTTCAAACTAATTTTCACTTGAAATAAGTAGAAAAATCTGCCAGTGAAAGCAAGTTTTTTGTGTTTGTAATAAGAAAGAAAAACTTGCTCCACTATCAGATTTTTCTACTTATTCCAAGTGAAAATCTGCTTGAAAGAAGTAAAAAGTGTCTAAAAACAAGCTGCTTTTAATATGATGAGTCTTATTTTAAGTAGAATGAGATTTGTTTTGACTAGAAATGACATTTTGACTAGAAATAAGACAAATATTCTTGCTAAGATACTTGAGTTTTTGCAGTGTAATGCTGCATTAGCATCAAAACAAAGAAGGCTAAATAATAAATGATAATACATACGTAGTCTAAGAAAAAAAAGTGGAAAAGTTAGGGGGAGGGGCCCACTTTAGTATTCTTTAAGGGGGCCCAGAATTCCTAGCAACGGCCCTGGTCATAAATAAGACAAAGCAAACCTGGAGTATTGATATCGATAGTGGATGTGAAGTTAATTTCCTCTCTGAGTGACGTTGTGTGTCGGTACCTCCAGGTGCTGCGAGCAGAGCTGGAGATGATGAGAGGGAGGATGGAGGAGGTGAGAGGTTTAGCCCAGGAGCTCATGACCACGCGGGGGGAGAACTGCAAGGCCCAGCTGGGGCCCAAGATGGAGCAGCTGGACCAGAGGTTCAACACCGTGGCTCAGCGCATCACCTCCGGGCTGGTACGACGACGCTCTGTCAATACTGTCAATGTTCATTCATACAATCTGAAGATTTATTTAAAATCAATATTCAATATTGCACCTGTAAGTCCCCAAAAGACTGGATGCTGTGTAAAATCCAAATCCAATTTGCAAATCTCATGAACACATATTTTGTCCACAAGATATCAGATATCAGATGTTGAAGAATATTAGCTCAGTTCTAACTTTTTTTGGGGAATTGGAGTTGTATTTTTTCTTGTTAAGTGTCTCATTTATGTTGAGTATTAGGGCCACATTGAGGAAAAAAAGAAAAAACAGACTTCGAGAATAAAGTCATAAATTTACGAGAATAAAGTCGCACATTTCCTATGAGAAAAAAGTCATAACATTACGAGAATAAAGTCGTAAATGTGTGTGTGTGTTTGCAGACTGCAGCCTCGGCCGTGGAGCTGCAGCAGTACCACAGCGAGGCCCAGATGTGGCTGCAGCTCCTGGAGGAGGAGGTGAAGCAGGGGGAGAAACTGAAGGAGGAGGACTTCGAGGAGGACAAGGTCTCACACTGCAGACACTCAGGCTTTTCACTTCCTGTTTAAATAACACACATGTTAATAAACAGTGTGTGTGTATGTGTGTGTGTGTGTGTGTTTAGGACGTTGAAGAAGGAGCAGTGAAGGAGCTGCTGCTGAGAGGAGAGAACCTACAGAAGAGAGTCTCAGACCAGGACCAGAGGGAACAAGTCAGACTGAAACACGACCAGCTGAGCAGCAGATACAACGCTGTCAAGGTGAAGCCACAACACACAACACAACACACTACACAACACACTCACACAACACACTCACACAACACACTCACACAACACACTCACACAACACACTCACACAACACACTCACACAACACACTCACACAACACACTCACACAACACACTCACACAACACACTCACACAATAAAGCACTGGTTCTCATCGTGGGGTCCGGGGACCCCCAGGGGTCCTTCAGAGATCTGAAGGGGGTCCTGATTTTTTCTTAAAATTTTACCACTTTTTTCTAGATTTTTTTTTTTTTTAACTTTTTTTTTTAGAAATTTTACCACTTTTTCTAAAAAAAAAATTATTTTTTACTTTTACCACTTTTTTCTAGAATTTTTTATTTTTTTAATTTGACCGCTTTTTCTATTTTCTTTTTATTTTTTACTTTTACCACTTTTTCTAGAATTTTTTTATTTTATTTTTTTTAACACTTTTTCTAGATTTTTTTTTTTTGAGAAATTTTACCACTTGTTTCTAGAAATTTTTTACTTTTTTTATTTTTATTTTTAACATTTTTTACGTGAAATTTTTACCACTTTTTATCGAGAACATTTTTTACTTTTTTTTGAGAATTTTTTTTACCACTTCTTCCTAGAAATGTTAAAATGCCGTTAAAAATTCACGCTATTGGCCCTAATTTAAATGTATAAAATTAATGTTCTAAATTTGGACCAATGGGTCCGTGGTCTAATTTGTGTCAGTTTTTAGGGTCCTTGATGTACAAAAGGTTGAGAACCACTGCAATACAGAATGTGTGGACACCTCAGTTGGTGTAATGGTATGTGTGTGTGTGTGTGTGTGTGTGTGTGTGTGTGTGTGTGTGTGTGTGTGTGTGTGTGTGTGTGTGTGTGTGTCTGTGTGTGTGTGTGTCTGTGTGTGTGTGTGTCTGTGTGTGTGTGTGTGTGTTTGTAGGACCTGCGGCTGCAGAGGAACAGGAAGGCCCGGGCCATGGCCCCCCAGTGGTACCAGTACAGGAGGAAGTCCCACGACCTTCTGGCCTGGCTGGACGACATCCAGCGCAGCGTGGACCAGCTGCCCGACCCGCCCGAGGGCGAGAGGGTCAAGGTGACCACACGCACTTACACTCTTAGAAACACAAGTGCTAAGTAAAACCATATGTGACCCGATCCATCAAAATGAGTCACAGTGACCCAAAGTTGAGATTTTGGTATCAATGGAAAGATTAGAAAATAAGCTTTAAAATTATACCCTAGTCAAAGTCATTGCTACATTTGATGGTTTTCTAGATGTGGCCATTTGAATTACGATCTCCTACTCTCTTATTCCGTTCTAAAACCTGAGAAAACTGCAGTTAAAGTTTTTGCCAGTGACTCTGGCATCTGTTCCTGTACCACGTGATTACACGCTCCCTATACGGTCCCTTGTTGTCATAGAGACACCATTCAATGACCCTCGGAAAGCAGGGAATCTCACAATTCAGATGCTGTTTACAGCTCGTCTCTATCATGAACGCTTCAGAAGTTGTCATGTTTTGTTGACATTTTGTAAAACATGTGCAAGCGTTGTGCCGATGCTACGTTCGGTTTAGCATCGTAGCTACATTCGGTTTAGCATCGATGCTACACTCTGTTAGCATCAATGCTACGCTCTGTTAGCGTCGATGTTACGCTCTGTTAGCGTCGATGCTACTCGGTTTAGCATCGATGCTATGCTCTGTTAGCGTCGATGCTACACTCTGTTAGCGTCGATGCTACTCGGTTTAGCATCGTTGCTACGTTTGGTTTAGCATCGATGCTACGCTCTGTTAGCGTCGATGCTATGCTCTGTTAGCGTCGATGCTACTCGGTTTAGCATCGTTGCTACTTTCGAATTAGCATCGATGCTACGTTCGGTTTAGCATCGATGCTACGCTCTGTTAGCGTCGATGCTACTCGGTTTAGCATCATTGCTACGTTCGAATTAGCGTCGATGCTATGCTCTGTTAGCGTCGATGCTACTCGGTTTAGCATCGTTGCTACGTTCGAATTAGCATCGTTGCTACGTTTGGTTTAGCATCGATGCTACGCTCTGTTAGCGTCGATGCTATGCTCTGTTAGCGTCGATGCTACTCGGTTTAGCATCGTTGCTACGTTCGAATTAGCATCGTTGCTACGTTTGGTTTAGCATCGATGCTACGCTCTGTTAGCGTCGATGCTATGCTCTGTTAGCGTCGATGCTACTCGGTTTAGCATCGTTGCTACGTTCGAATTAGCATCGTTGCTACGTTTGGTTTAGCATCGATGCTACGCTCTGTTAGCGTCGATGCTATGCTCTGTTAGCGTCGATACGTTCGGTTTAGCATCGTAGCTACATTCGGTTTAGCATCGATGCTACACTCTGTTAGCATCAATGCTACGCTCTGTTAGCGTCGATGTTACGCTCTGTTAGCGTCGATGCTACTCGGTTTAGCATCGATGCTATGCTCTGTTAGCGTCGATGCTACACTCTGTTAGCGTCGATGCTACTCGGTTTAGCATCGTTGCTACGTTTGGTTTAGCATCGATGCTACGCTCTGTTAGCGTCGATGCTATGCTCTGTTAGCGTCGATGCTACTCGGTTTAGCATCGTTGCTACGTTCGAATTAGCATCGTTGCTACGTTTGGTTTAGCATCGATGCTACGCTCTGTTAGCGTCGATGCTATGCTCTGTTAGCGTCGATGCTACTCGGTTTAGCATCGTTGCTACGTTCGAATTAGCATCGTTGCTACGTTTGGTTTAGCATCGATGCTACGCTCTGTTAGCGTCGATGCTATGCTCTGTTAGCGTCGATGCTACTCGGTTTAGCATCGTTGCTACGTTCGAATTAGCGTCGATGCTACGCTCTGTTAGCGTCGATGCTACTCGGTTTAGCATCTGTTTCTGTACCCGTCCCCTCGTCATAGAGGCACCATTCAATGACCGTGGGAAAGCGGAGAATCCCGCGGTTCAGATGCAGTTTACAGCTCGTCTCTATCATGAACGGTTCAGGAGATATTTCATGTTTTGCACCGATGCAACGCTCATCTTCAGAGGGTTTAAGTTACAAGTCGACTTTAATCATCATTTTCGTGCCTTTTCTCAATTATCTGGACTGTGAAACTTTGGGAGATTTTGAATGTCACTGCTTTGAAATTAGAGTAAAACATTTTTTTGATTTTCTATGGGTTTTCCACGTTATCAGCTGATTATCTAAAAATAGAACGTAGCGACATCCGACTCATTTTGATAGAACGGGTCACATGAACATGAACAATTACACCCAGAACCATTAACGAGAGGTCCTACAAAAAACATTTCAGTAACACTTTACAATAAGGGTCCCTTAATTAACGTTAGTTAGTACATTATTAAGCATTAATTAACTGTTTACAGACATATTAACAATCATTATTGTGTATTACTTAGGATTAGGAAACACATTAATTAATGAAGCCTATTAGTAAGCAGTTAATTAATGTTTACTACTCAAGGTTAGTTAATACATTTAAAAGTTGAATAATGTAATGTGTTATCGTATGCATTAATCAGCATTAATTAACACAGTAGTGTATATATTAATGCTTAATAATGTACTAAGTAACGTTAATTAAGGGACCCTTATTGTAAAGTGTTACCAACATCTCTATGGTGTATTGGTTTCCCTTCTTTCTAAGAGTGTACACACATCCATGGAATTAAAACATAAATAACACAAAGCTTGATGTTCACCCAGCTCTTCTCTCCTTCTGTCTTTAATCTGTTCTCATCCTCCTTATTCCTTTGTTTCTCACCTCTTTTCATCTCCTCCTGGACAAAGCGTTGTTGGATGTTCAAACCTTTTTTCCAACTTTGTGAATAATTGCTCCAGGACATTTTCATCTTCTCTATTTAAAGAATAAATTGCAGATCAGTTGGTGTTGCATAAATGTGGCCCACTGGTCCTGACTGTAGAATAAAGCTTGTGTGAGCATCTGCAGGGAGCGAAGCTTATTTTCTTATAACCCCTGAGATTACTAAATTATATAACGTCTCACTTCAATCTGACTTTTTTTTTTTTTTTTTTGGTAATGAGTTAATTTTTTTAAATCTTCAAATTAATTCTTAAAATCTTCATTTCAATTTTTTTTTTTATTATTGTTATTTTTTTGGTAATGACTTAAATTCTTAAATTAAATTCAAAGTGAATAAAACATTTTATCGAGTAGCTCATTAGGCTACATCTTTTCTCTTTAGCATACTACATATGGCTTTTTAATTAAATAATTTAATGCTATTTATTGTTTGGTATTGAAGATTTAATGCAGTATTGAAATTGTCAAAATCAGGCAAGTACGATGGAGTATTAGGGCCACATTGACAAATAAAACATAAAAAAACTTTGAGAATAAAGTCGTAAATTTACGACTTTATTCTTGTAAATTTATGACTTTATTCTCGAAGTCTGTGTTTTTTTTTTTTTTTCTCAATGTGGCCCTAATACTCCGTCGTAGGCAAGTAACATCTTTTGGAAAAATTATTACCTGATGAACAATGAAGAAAAAAAAGTTAAAAAAAAAAAAAAAATCTTCTAATATCTTCCAATCATGTTCCAGGGTTGACATTTTGAATGTCCAAGTATTTAAATGAAGCTCTAGAAAGGGGTAAGATATTAATTTATTAGATTTTGGTGTCCAGACCTATAAGAACCAATGTCACTGCTCCATCCTGACTGTGTGTGTTTGTCTTTTACTTTCAGATGATCACTATGACATTTCGCTAAGTGGAAGTCTGTCGCTCTGTCGCTGTAGCCTCAGACTCACCTGTCGTTGCCGCGACTGAGATTTCACACTTCCTGTCTGTCTGTCCATCTGTCTGTCTTTCTGCTTCTTTTCATACTCCTCTGCTTTTTCAATGTCAATAAAGTCTTAAGGCAGTGTGTGCCTCCTAATTACAGCACTTTCTCATTGTATATGGGTCGTTTAAACTGAGCTACAAACCAGCTACGGTCCGATATCAGCGCACAACATGAACTCCTTGTGTATATTTGTCTGACGCCGACAGTGAAATCTTCTTGTCCCTTTTTACTGAAACAGTGGAAACTGATCACAGATCAGTGATCAAAACATGTACTAATTCCTACACAAACACTGTAATCTACGACCGAGTATCAGGGCCACATTGACAATTAAAAATATAACAAACTTCTAGAATAAAGTCATAAATTTACGACTTTATTCTTGTCAATTTACAACTTTATTCTCGTAATGTTATGACTTTTTTCTCGTAGGAAATGTACAACTTTTTTCTCGTAAATTTACGACTTTAATTTACGACTTTATTCTCGTAATGTTATGACTTTATTCTCGTAGGAAATGTACGACTTTATTCTCGTAAATTTACGACTTTAATTTACGACTTTATTCTCGTAATGTTATGACTTTATTCTCGTAGGAAATGTACGACTTTATTCTCGTAAATTTACGACTTTAATTTACGACTTTATTCGCGTAAATTTACGTCTTTATTCTCGTAATGTTATGACTTTTTTCTCGTAGGAAATGTACGACTTTATTCTCGTAAATGTATGACTTATTCTCGTAAATTTACGACTTCATCTTGTAAATTTATGACTTTATTCTCAAAGTCTGTGTTTTGTTTTGTATTCTCAATGTGGCCCTAATACTCAAAAAAAAAAATCAAAAATTCTTCTGCAGTCATTATATATTGTGGGCCTGACATCTCAATGCAGTGCAACTCAAGAAAACACAAGTAAAAACACAAATTGCACTGCAAATTGAGAACCCACATGAGTTGCAAATCAAGTCACAATTCTCACAAATGAACACGATGCAACACAACAGAAGTGTTTCCAGCAGGTGAGTGAAATCCTTAAAGTCTGTGCAAAGTGAATGTGAGGTGAGATGTGATTGTAAACAGATCAAATAAGTTAGAATATGGCTGCTGAAAACATGATTGATGACTATATAGAACTGAACTGAACTATGGCGTTTGAGGGTAACACTGTTTTGAGGACAAGGATTTCTCTGTATTTTTTGGGGGGCGGGACTAAGAGGAAGCTGAGTGATGTAGATAAACTCCCAGCCAGCTATGATCCTGCCTCTACCACTATATAGAAGCGACTGCACACACACACTAAAAACAGTTAGGTTAAAAAAATAACCCAACTGCTGGTTCAAATAAGGACGAACCCTTGGGTTAATCTTTTTGACCCAACTTTTGGGTTGAATATTCAACCCAAGAGTTGGGTTATGCTAACTACAACGTTGGGTTATTTTTAACCCAACTATTGGGTCGTGTATAAAACACTTAAAAATGACCCAATGTTGTAGTGCGCGGAAAGCTTTTTTCAAATGAAGCGGCCGGTTAAGTCACAGAACTACCCAACCCTTAACCCAACAAATGGGTTACTCACTGAAAAATAACCCAATTACTTGCACAACCCAGGAATTGGGTTAAATTCATAGCCCTATAACCCTGAAAATGGGTTACACTCTTGGAAAAATAATCCAAAAATTTAACTCAACACCAATAACTCAGAAATTGGGTTACAGAGATAACCCAACATTTTTTAGTGTGCATAAACACTTTTTTACATACAGTCTATGATGCACACTTTTTTTACAAACTGAATTAATTTTTCATTTCAAGCATTCAAATTTGGCAGGATGGTTAAAAAGACATTTGTCTGTGATGGGACCAACACAGAAGACAAATATAGTTTCACTTTACACAGACTTTAAAAGGGAAGCTGAATTTGCTTCGATTTACTTGTTATTCTATGCTTTTATTTTGAAAAGTCTCATTGAAAAAGTCCTTTCAGTGTCACCTGGAAACACTTCTTCTGTGTGACTTGATGACTGTGATCGGTTTCCACTGTGCTGTCTATGTTGGAGTGTGTGACAGTGAGTAAATGAACGTGTCTTATTATTTTTCTGTACTAAATGTGCGTGTGTTCAAGCACATCCATATGCCTCTCTGTGCTTTAACCCCCCCCCCAACCCCCGACCCCTTCATCTTCAACCAATAGCAAGTTGACCCACCTGGTTGGTTTTGTCCAATAGGAAATTGGCTCAGAGTTCGACAAGAAGAAGGAGGAGCTTAAGGAGTTGCAGGGCTTAGCCAATCAGCTCTCAGAGGCTGGAGCGGCCAATCTAGTGGAGCCGCGGCAGCTCCAACTCAACCAGCGTTGGGTTGAGGTGGAGGGAAAGTTCACTCCCTTCAAAAGACAATGTGTGAGTTTCACTAGGCACGACTTCTTTATCTGCACTACTAACTGAAAATACTGCCAACTATCAGGCCATAACACTAACTATCGAGCTTTTAATACTTAGAGGACAGCGTGTGAGTCCCTTTAAATAAGTATTATAACATTATTTTACTAACCATTAGCATGAAACTTGCTTGAAAAGAGTCTAATAACTAACAAATGTGGGCATTCCTGTTTAAAATTTGATATAAAATCCCAAATCATTAGTTAAAGTTTGAGTTTTATAGGTAGGTTATATTTGGACATTTTATCACACTTATATAAAATAAAATAAAAACAAAAAAACAAACAAATTGGTTTGAATTTCAAATGACATATGTGATAATGAGGAGAGAGAGGATTAATAATTCTCTAAAATCGGAGTGTTAAATATAGAGTTAATGGCAGCAGGTGGTTATCTTATCTTATCTTACCTTAGTTTATCGTATCTTACATTAGCTTAGCTTAGCTTATCTTATCTTACCTTAGTTTGTCGTATCTTACATTAGCTTAGCTTAGTTTAGTTTAGTTTATCTTAACTTAGTTTATCTTATCTTACATTACATTAGCTTAGATTAGTTTAGTTTAGTTTATCTTAACTTAGTTTATCGTATCTTACATTAGCTTAGCTTAGCTTAGTTTATCTTACCTTAGTTTGTCGTATCTTACATTAGCTTAGCTTAGTTTAGTTTATCTTAACTTAGTTTATCTGGTTTTACATTAGCTTAGCTTAGATTAGTTTATCTTATCTTACATTAGCTTAGCCTATCTTAGTTAATTTAGCTTAACTTAGTTTAGTTTGTCTTAGGTGGGTTGGCATACAAACAAGAGATGCATCCGCTTTGATATCTAACTCTTAAAGAAGACAAACATGAAATGTAGGGAAATAAACTTAAATCAAATCAGTTAAAGTCAATATTTTTTATACATTTTATATAAAACACTGAATTGTATATGTTTAATGTGTTAAAGCTTGACAGGCTAACTGTCATCAAATTGCATTGAAAAATTAGAAATCAATCTTTTCACCAACTAGCAAACAGGAGAAAATAGTGCAGTTTATGTCGACTAGTGGCAAAATGAAATTAGTGCTATTATAGGGTTTGTGGAATTGAATTCAAATGAAGAACAGTGTGTGAGTCAGTGGTATTGAAATAACACGTCACCCACTGGAAGAGCATGTTGGGATATGTACATGGGGTTTGTAGTAAGAAAAAGTTTAAGTTCCAAATAGGCAGACTGTATTTTTTAACTTTAATTATTAAGTAACAATATACAGTAGGCTATATTATGCAAACTAACTCCCTACATCATAAAGTTATGTCTGAGTCTGAGTTTAGTTTAAAAAGTTAGTGTAATTTAAAACCAGAATTTCCCTCCGATTAAAGTGTGAGTTGCTTTTTCTGTTTTTCTTTGCTGCATTCTCATCGACGTGTCTTCTGTGTACATGTGCAACACGTTCACATGTCTCGGTCTCATTGGTTTGCTCTGTGTCACCGCATGCTATACCTGCCGACCAATCACATTAACCCTCGCAGTTCCCCGATCTACCCGCCCCTGAAGATGTATGTACTGTATCCTGATATAGCCAATCACACCACATGATGTCAGCTGCTTGGACAAAATACATATCTGATTTCTTCTGAAGAATTTTGACATCATTTTGACATAATGGAAGAAGAAAAGAGAAAATTTAGAATAGTGATGTGGCAAAATTTTGATATCACAAAGATTATCAATCCCCCATTGGACCAAATTTAGAAGCAAACACCAGAAATACACGAATATTTGTTCTGAGACTGAAGAACAATGCCAATGGCGGGAATTATTGGAAATATCATAGAGAAACTTCTGGAAAAAAGTGGTCCACTTTCTCCAAAAACGTTTAAACATTTCTAGGAAGAAGTGGTAAAAAAAATTCTCCAAAAAAAGTTAAGAAAAAAATTAAAAGTAAAAATTTTCTCGAAAAAAAAAGGTAAAATTTCTCGTAAAGAATGTTAAAAATAAAAATGTAAAAGTTTTCTAGAAACAAGTCGTAACATTTCTCAAAAAAAAGTTTTTTAAAAATCTAGAAAAAGTGGTAAAATTAACAAAAAAATACATAAAAAACTTCTAGAAAAAAGTGGTAAAATAAAAAATAAAAAATCTTTTGCCTCAAATCTGCTCTATTTTCAATTTGATCACTTTTTTACTTCTTAATCTCACAAATATGTCTTCCTATGGATCAAATCTTCAAATAAATTGTTAAAGGGATAGTTCAACATTTTGGCAAATTGGCCCATTGCCATAATCCCTATAGTCATAGCAGTAGGTTCGTTACCTTTAATTGTCGGTGCAAGCTGTTTTTAGAACGGCGGAGCAGAGCCGTGAGCTGCTCAGAGCTACGCTACGGAGGCTCATTATGGGATTTCTTGGTTTCCCTCATCATCAAACTCATCAAATACAAAATCCAACAACTCCACAACGCTCTGGTGGACAAGTTGTGAGCTGCACATTCACCACGCTATGAGATAATAACACAACGTTACCACACAGAGTTGTTTTAGAGGGAAATACAGAGACTGTTGATGAAAAACTGTCCCTGAAGGCAACGTGCATCAGTGGTTTTACATGAATTTCCCTCTAAAACAACTCTGTGTGGTAACGTTGTGTTATTATCTCATAGCGTGGTGAATGTGCAGCTCACAACTTGTCCACCAGAGCGTTGTGGAGTTGTTGGATTGTGTATTTGATGACTTTGATGAGGGAAACCTATTTTTCTTTCATTAGTATTATATAAATAGCAGAAGGGGGTAGGACCAGAAAAGTTTTTAACTTCTTCTTACCCCTTCTGAACATGACAGGCACCTTCTTTAGAGATGATTATAATTAATATACATTTATTCATTGTTTTTATTTTTGTTATTTTGTCTGTTTTGTTTTTACTCTTGACATGTTCAATAAAGAAATGAAAATGAAAAAAAAAAATGAAACTAAGAAATCCCATAATGAGCCTCTGTAGTGTAGCTCTGAGCAGCTCACGGCTCTGCTCCACCGTTCTAAAAACAGCTTGCACCGACAATTAAAGGTAACGAACCTACTGCTATGACTATAGGGATTATGGTGATGGGCCAGTTTGACAAAATGTTGAACTATCCCTTTAATACTACCATGATTTTACTGCTCACCAAAATGAAAGCCTCAGTCAGATGTGTATTCAGTCCAAGTCGTGTAGCAGAGAGAGAGCAGTAGACCACACAGGGCCGTTGTACAGGGGAGAAAGGTGGTGATAACTCTAGGGGCCCAGCGCCCAGTGGGGCCATAAAAAACCCCAGTAGTCTAATCTTTGTATGACTGATTTATTCTGCTTAGACCCTGACTGATACTCATAGTACACTGTAAAAACTCAACATCTTTCCAAGAATTTTTGTCTTATTTCTTGTCCAAATGTCTCATTTCTAGTCAAAACTAATCTCTTTCCACTTAAAATAAGACTCATCACCTAAAAATTAACTTGTTTTTAGATCATTTTCACTTATTTCAAGCAAATTTTCACTTGAAATAAGTAGAAAAATCTGCCAGTGAAAGTAAGTTTTTTGTGCTCGTAATAAGAAAGAAAAACTTGCTCCACTATCAGATTTTTCTACTTATTTCAAGTGAAAATCAGCTCGAAAGAAGTAAAAAGTGTCTAAAAACAAGCTGCTTTTAATATGATGAGTCTTATTTTAAGTAGAATGAGATTTGTTTTGACTAGAAATAAGACAAATATTCTTGCTAAGATACTTGAGTTTTTGCAGTGTAATGCTGCATTAGCATCAACACAAAGAAGGCTAAATAATAAATGATAATACATACGTAGTCTAAGAAAAAAAAAGTGGAAAAGTTAGGGGGAGGGGCCCACTTTAGTATTCTTTAAGGGGGCCCAGAATTCATAGCAACGGCCCTGTGTACATGATGAGAAGGGGAGACATAGACACACATGTTAAAGTTCTGAGTCTCAGACAAAGACATCTGAACAATACAACACAACACAACACAATACAACACAACAGACAAACATCCTGTTGAAAGTGAAACTCACTGACCTGGGACCTGCAGTGAGTTTCCACACGGGTTATTATTGTTTTCACTGCCAACTTGATGCAGTGGGAAACAAGTCTCCCCCTCTCATTGTGTAGATCTGCAGTTAGCAGCTTGTGTGGTAAAACACAATGTAACAAAGGCTTCGAATGAGACATTTAGAGCAGAGTGCTCCTTTACTTAGACATTAGAAATACAGGTTTGCAATAGGAACATTCATCCCTGACCCGGGATTCCATTATTTTGAGTATTTAAAAGGGATAGTAGCATTTTTTAAAGTGTGGTTGTATGATCTCCAAATAGCCCCTAAGTACTTTAATTGCAGTAGAAGACTCTCTGCACTCCTCCCGTTAGCAACGCCAGCCCATAATAGCCCTGCCCAGAGATTTACAACATACAGTGTTGTGAACAGACCCAAAGAAACGGCCTATTTTCACGGCCTAAAAGAGGTTTTACCTGAAAAAAAATACACAGTTCCATTGTTCACTATAATATAATGTTTGCTATTTGGAGATCATACAACCCCACTTTAAAAAAAATGCTACTATCCCTTTAAGCGAATGAAGTTGGACTGGGAAGACTTCCAGACTCAAACTCAGGCTCAGACCTGGACTTTTTCCTTCCAACTTTACTTGTAAACACGACAATCACAACCAACCACTCACTCCCAGTAAAACAAAAAAAACATTCAGCAGCAAACGCCATTTCAAATTTAATAGTAAATCATTGAAATCCACCTTTAATTATTCAAAGTTACTTTAAAAGAGCCACTGGACATTGCTGGTATTGTCCAGTTGGGCCGTCCCAGTCTAATCTAACAGTGTTTTATATCTGGATAAATGCTTGTTAACTGGTGTGTAACATGGTTTTCATCAATTAATCATTTCAAGAGTTTACTCATAATCACAGTTCAGATAAGTTAGAACATCTACTGTATTTAAACTAAGTTTTATATCGTTTTTATATTGGACACTACAAACAAAAAAATGGGAGTTTTTTTATACATCGGATTTCTAGAATAGTTAAAATGTTCCAGGTTTCATTGATCAAAGTTTAGAGATAATCATCTAAGAACATCTACATTAATTAATTAATTAATTAATTGGACACTTACAAAACAAACAAAAAATGATATAATGTGATTGAACTTTTAAAAAAATAGTTTTCATTGCTAAAAGGGATAGTTCACCCAAAATTCAAATTTCTGTCACTCATTATCTCCTCCCCCTCATGTGGACTAAGAGCTGTGAGAAGTTTCAGAGTCCTCCGTGGCTTCTCTGAGTTACGGGGGGTCTCGGCGTAGCAGTATTTGTCCATATAATGGTTGTGAATGGAGCTCACTTTTCTTCGTCCAAAAAGACACACCAAAAAACATCCAAATACCTCCATGCTGCTCGTATGTAATGTCCCTCTTGTATTGAAGCCCCGACATGAGAAATTGTCCCGAAAAAAATTAAATAAGTCTATATTTTAAGCTTGTTTTGTAGTGGAAGCTCCCAGTGTCTCAGTCAGGGCTTCAATACAAGAGGGACATTACAGACGAGCAGCATGGAGGTATCTGGATGTTTTTTGGTGTGTCTTTTTGGACGAAGAAAAGTGAGCTCCATTCACAACCATTATATGGACAAATACTGCTGCATGGACCCCCCCGTAACTCAGAGAAGCCACGGAGGACTCTGAAACTTCTCCCAGCCCTTAGTCCACATGAGGGGGAGGAGATAATGAGTGAAATTTGAATTTTGGGTGAACTATCCCTTTAGAGTTTAGAATTTGTCATGTTTATATAGGATGTCTACTATTGTTACATCTTCCTAGGTTTCATAGATCAAAGTTTACAGTTCATCGTCTAAAAACATCGACATTAAATAGGTTATATTAACATTTTTTATATTTTATTTCACACTACAAAAAAAATCCTTTGCTTTACTATTGATCTTGAACACATTTTCTTAAAAAAATAAAATAAAATAAAAAAGACATATTGAATTTTTGTAATATGGCAACTTAGTAATGTCTAATAGATCAGTCCTATTACATGTTGCTTGGTAACAGCTTTTAACACACGTGGCAAATAATGATTTATCTGTTTATGGAAGCAGCGTTTTGTCTTTTTCTGATCGACCTGTCTTCTCTGTGTGTCGTGTCTCTCTCTCTCTGTGTGTGTGTGTGTGTGTGTGTGTGTGTGTGTGTGTGTGTGTGTGTGTGTGTGTGTGTGTGTGTGTGTGTGTGTGTGTGTGCAGGACTACCTAGCAGAGCTGCAGGTGTTGCTGCGCTCCGTCTCAGAAACAGACTTCAAGCTGAACTCTCCTGAGTACTGGCCCGCTGCGTATTACAACCTGCCTCAGCAGGAGAACTGCCTGAAGGTCAGCAGGGTTTTATTATGTCTTTCTGTCTGGAATAGACTCAACACAATCACACAATGCTGCTCTGAACATATGATCACCAGGGAACCAGAGGGATTAGTGTTTTTTCAGTGAAATGTAATGTAATATCTGTGTAGTAAAAACACTGGCTTTAAAACCATTACAAAAACTACAGCAGCATATTACTTTCACCTTAAACACATATTTATATAGGGATTTGTATTTTTGTTAACACTTTACAATAAGGGTCCCTTAATTAAGGTTAGCTAGTACATTATTAAGCATTAATGAACTGTTTACAGATATATTAAAGTGATAGGCCAACTTTTTTTTCGTGTCTTGCCTCACTCCTGAGTCCATGACCAGCAGATAGACACCATCCTTTCCACTGTGCGTGCAGTAACAAGGGAGATAGAGCCGTATCGCCGTAATTAGCTTAGCTCAAACACTGGAAGTGTATGGGTAGTGTTAGCCTGCCTCCACCTAAAGTCGCTAATTAGCTTAGCTCAAACACTGGAAGTGTATGGGTAGTGTTAGCCTGCCTCCTACCTGAGCTGAAATCAGCAGTCGGAAGCTGATTTCATTTTAGCTCTAAACTCTGTAAATATATCACTTTATCAACATTTCAAACATGTTTAGGTGAGAAAGTAGCCGTTTAGATCAGCAGTGTGTCGTTAATTTGTCTAAATACCAGCTGTTTACTATTTTGTTCAGACGAATTCGGCGCTACTCAAGCTAGCCGTTGTGACCAACGCACTTCCAGTTACTTTCACAAAATAAAACACCTGTTGCCCTTTACATACAGAAAACCATGACGATAGAATTTGTGGTTTTACTTTGAAATAGGAAGCTAACCTACCCTCGATGTAGCTAGCTTGAACCAAAATAAAGCGTCTTTGCTTGAACCCTCCGTTTTGACCGATCTGGTCCCGTTAGCGGCATTTGACCGCTCAAGATGCCTTACCGGAGAGTTTTGTAGCTCTGAGACCAAGATCGGTCCGTTTAGAGTTGCTGAAGAGTTTCTCTGATGACTTTAGGTGGAGGCAGGCTAACACTACCCATACACTTCCAGTGTTTGAGCTAAGCTAATTAGTGACTTTAGGTGGAGGCAGGCTAACACTACCTATACACTTCCAGTGTTTGAGCTAAGCTAATTAGTGACTTTAGGTGGAGGCAGGCTAACACTACCCATACACTTCCAGTGTTTGAGCTAAGCTAATTACGGCGATACGGCTCTATCTCCCTTGTTACTGCACGCACAGTGGAAAGGATGGTGTCTATCTGCTGGTCATGGACTCGGGAGTGAGGCAAGACACACACAAAAAATGTTGGCGTATCCCTTTAACAATCATTATTATGCATTATTTAGGATTAGGAAACACACTAATTAATGTAGCCTATTAGTAAGCAGTTAACTAATGCTTACTACTCAAAGTTAGTTAATAAATGATTAAGTAATAATAAAAGTTGAATAATGTAATTAGTTATTATTATGTATGCATTACTCAGCATTAATCAACACATTAGTTTATATATTAATGCTTAATAATGTACTAACCAACGTTTAGGGACCCTTAGTGTAAAGTGTTACTGTATTTTTTGTTCAGTGTTTTTTTTTTTAAATCTTTTTTTAAGATTTAGCAAAATATAATATTTTGTGACACAATAATAATTTGGTATATAGTAATAATAAGATTGTAATATGTAAACATAATATGTGTAAAATATATGAATGTTTTACAATCATAGTACAACTGACAGACTGATTGTTGTGCAGGATGTGAAGGGGCGTATGGAGCAGCTGCAGGGCTCGGTGGGGGGGGCCCTGGCCCAGCGGGGGGAGATGGTGGGGGGGGCGCGGCCCCTCGAGGCCCAGAAGATCCACGAGACCGCCACGCTCCTCAACACCAACTGGGACAAGCTCAACAAGCTCTACCACGACAGACTCAAGTAAGTCCGTTAGCATCAGTTAGCATCAGTTAGCATCAGTTAGCATCAGTTAGCATCAGTTAGCATCCAGTCGGCCAATCATGTGACAGCAGTGAAAATCGTACAAATATAGAGAAATGTTAAGTTAATATTCTCATTAAACATTAGACTGGAGGAAAAGGGGCTTTTAGGAAATGAAACAAGTCAAGTTGATTTGAGTTAAGTTAAATTAAATTAAGTTAAGCTAGGCTCAGCTAGGCTAGGCTAGGTACTAAGGTAACCTTACTTAAGCTAGGTTCAGTCTGGTTGGGCTAGGCTAAGTTAAGATAAACTAAGTTAAAGTGATAGTTTTGGAAAGTTGGCCCATTGCCATAATCCCTATGGTCATAGCAGTAGGGTCGTTACCTTTAATTGTGTGTGTGTGTGTGTGTGTATCAAGGCGTTGGCAGGAGTGTAACTCCAAGTGGCAGAAGTTCACGTCGGAGCAGAAGGCTGTGGAGGAGTGGCTGAACGAGGCCGAGGGCGTTCTGAAACAGGCCGAGAGCGACCCGGCAGCACAAAGACAGCATCTCAGGGTAACACACACAACACACAACACACAACACACAACACACAACACACAACACACTACACACAACCAGACACACAAGCAGGGCCGTTGTATAGGGGAGAAAGGTGATGATAATTCTACACTCTTAGAAATAAGGGTTCTAAAAGAAGGGCCGGGGTCCTACCTGAGGGTACCTTGAGGGTGTTGTTATGATGGGATGTGAAGCCCTTTGAGACAAACTGTTTGTAAAAATGGGCTGTAGAAATAAAATTGCATTGCCTGCCTGGAACCATTTGCCTCTGAAAAACCCTTTCCTGAAGAAAGGGTTTTTCAAGGGTTCTTGGTAACACTAAGGGTTCCAGTAAGAACCATTCTGATCCAGAGAACCTTTAAAAAAGGTTCTACCAGGAGCCAAAAAGGGTTCTCCTATGATGACAAGTGGAAGAACCTTATATGATTCTACTTAGCACTTTTATTTCTAAGAGTGTAGGGGCCCAGTGCCCAATAGGGCCCCCCAAAAAACCCAGTAGTCTAATCTTTGTATGACTGAATTATTCTGCTTAGACCCTGACTAATACTCATAGTAATGCTGCATTAGCATCAAAACAAAGTAGGCTGAATAATAACTTATAATACATACGTAGTCTAAGAAAAAAAGTGGAAAAGTCAGGGGCCCACTTTAGTATTCTTTAAGGGGGCCCAGAATCCCTAGCAACGGCCCTGGACACGAGCATTTCCAACAAGCAGAACACAGGACGTTGCTTCTTTGATTCTTGAAAGATGGTGCGTTCACTTTCTGTTGGGAATTTCTGCTGCGTCCCTGTTCCACACAAGCAAACTGTCTGTATTTATATATCTGGTATGTGTGTGTGTGTGTGTGTGTGTGTAGGACCTGACCGAGGCCATCCCCGTCCAGGAGGGGGCGCTGGGCCGGGTCAACGCGGCCGGTGAAGACATCAGCCAGCTGAGCACGCCGGACGACGCCGCGCGGCTTCGAACGCAGCTCAAGCTGCTCAACACGCGCTGGGTCGACGCCTGTCAGCTGCTCAACCAGCACAAGAGGAGGTGGGTGTGTGTGTGTGTGTGTGTGTGTGTGTGTGTGTGTGTGTGTGTGTGTGTGTGTGTGTGTGTGTGTGTGTGTGTGTGTGTGTGTGTGTGTGTGTGTGTGTGTGTGAGTGTGTGTGTGTGTGTGTTTTAAACCTCTTTCACTCACACTAAAAAATGTTGGGTTATCTCTGTAACCCAATTTCTGAGTTACTGGTGTTGAGTTAAATTAAAATAAAGTTATTTTTCCAGAGTGTAACCCATTTTCAGGGTTATAGGGCTATGAATTTAACCCAATTCCTGGGTTGTGTAAGTAATTGGGTTGTTTTTCAGTGAGTAACCCATTTGTTGGGTTGGGTTGGGTAATTCTGTGACTTACTGTAACCGGCCGGTTCATTTGAAAAATGCTGTCCGTGCACTACAACATTGGGTTATTTTTAACCCAACTATTGGGTCGAGCAAGTGCTTTATACACGACCCAATAGTTGGGTTAAAAATAACCCATCGTTGTAGTTAGCATAACCCAACTTTTGGGTTGAATATTCAACCCAAAAGTTGGGTCAAAAAGATTAACCCAACCCATTGGGTTAAAATTAACCCAAAAAAGGGGTTTGTCTTTATTTGAACCAGCAGTTAGGTAAAAATTGGGTTATTTTTTAACCCAACTGTTTTTAGTGTGCTGGATCACACACACAAATAATATTCATAAAGTTTTGTTTGAGTCTCGTCCTTTACACTCAGCGGCAGCGTTGAGGGTTTTTACCGTTACCGGTTACTACTCTATTTTTTAAACGGTACTTGAACCAGTTCTTAACTCACCTGTTGTCCTCCTGGGTCGAGGGAGGAAGGACGAAGGGAAGGAAGGAAGGAAGGAAGGAAGGAAGGAAGGAAGGAAGGAAGGAAGGAAGGAAGGAAGGAAGGACAAAGGGAAAGATGGGAGGGAAGAAGGAAGATAAAAAGGAAGGAAAGATAGAAGGAGGGATGGAACAGGTTGGGCCAATTGGGTCAAAAAGGAAGGAAAGGGAGGGAAAAAGGATTGTGGAAAGAAGGAAGGGAAAAAAGAAGGAAAGAAAGATGGAGGGAGGGAACAGATCAGGTCAGTTGGATCAAAAGAGGAAGGAAGAAATAAGGGCGAAGGAAGGAAGGGAGGATAAAACCATATATTCACAAACAGAGACCAAAGGGGCTCTGAAGGGGCTCAGGTGTTATCTGTCATAAACAGAGATACCCAGCCCTCTATTCATTGGTGTGTCTGGGTCCCTGCAGGTCCAGCGAGGCGCGGTCGGCGGCGGCGGAGCTGCAGGAGGACATGAGCTCCATGCTGAACTGGCTGGACAAGGCCGAGGACGTCCTGGCTGTTCCCCTGCAGCCTGCAGACACACAGCACATCAGAGACACGCTGAGCAGAGTCCAGGTACTGTCCACACCTACACCTACACCCTGTGTCTGTTAAAGGGATAGTTCACCCAAAATTCAAATTTCACTCATTATCTACTCAACCTCATGTGGACTAAGGGCTGGGAGAAGTTTCAGAGTCCTCCGTGGCTTCTCTGAGTTACAGGGGGTCTCGGCGTAGCAGTGCATGTCCATATGACGGTTGCAAATGGATACCAACTGTCTTCATAACAAAAAGACACACCAAAAAACATCCAGATACCTCCATGCTGCTCGTATGTAATGTCCCTCTGGTATTGAAGCCCCGACATGAGAAATTGTTCAGAAAAACATTAAATAAGTCTATATTTTAAGCTTGTTTGTAGCGGAAGCTCCCAGAGTCTCAGTTCACTGCTCTGCCTGTGACCGGCGGAACAATTTCTCATGTTGGGGCTTCAATACCAGAGGGACATTACATACGAGCAGCATGGAGGTATCTGGATGTTTTTTGGTGTGTCTTTTTGGACGAAGAAAGTTGGTATCCATTAGCAACCGTCATATGGACATGCACTGCTACGCCGAGACCCCCTGTAACTCAGAGAAGCCACGGAGGACTCTGAAACTTCTCCCAGCCCTTAGTCCACATGAGGGGGAGGAGATAATGAGGGACATTTGAATTTTGGGTGAACTATCCCTTTAATACACTATCCGATACAGAGGAGACGGTTCAGTATATGAGGTTGTGTGTGTGTGTGTGTGTGTCTCAGGCTCGTGTGGAGGAGCTTCCTGCTAAGAAGACAGCAGTAGAGGACCTGAACTCCAGGAACAAGCAGATCTCACTTCCTGTGGACAAACAGAAAGACATCAGGGTCATCAACACCCGCTGGTCTCAGGTCAGCACTGTAGACGCTGCAGCAGATTCACTCATTAGTGACTCACCCTCATGCTGATGAAAAACTGTCCCTGAAGGCAACGTGCATCAGTGGTTTTGCATGAATTTCCCTCTAAAACAACTCTGTGTGGTAACGTTGTGTTATTATCTCATAGCGTGGTGAATGTGCAGCTCACAACTTGTCCACCAGAGCGTTGTGGAGTTGTTGGATTGTGTATTTGATGAGTTTGATGAGGGAAACCAAGAAATCCCATAATGAGCCTCCGTAGCGTAGCTCTGAGCAGCTCACGGCTCTGCTCCGCCGTTCTAAAAACAGCTTGCACCGACAATTAAAGGTAACGAACCTACTGCTATGACTATAGGGATTATGGTGATGGGCCAACTTGCCAAAAATGTTGAGCTATCCCTTTAAATGGCCAATTAATGCAGAAAAGTGTTGATATACTTTTTCTTTCATAGAGCTGCAATGAGCCTATAAATGTCCTTTACCTTTACACTAAACTTCCTACCTGTAGTTGTTGTTGCCCAGACCCGTAGCTACAGTATGTAACCATGGTGACGTCCAGTATGTAACCATGGCGACGTCCAGTATGTAACCATGGTGACTCTCTGGTGTCGTCCAGGTGTCCAAGGCTCTGCCGGAGCGGCAGCTGGAGATGGAGGCTCTGCTGAAGCAGCTGCAGCAGCTGCAGGCTCAGCTGGACCACCTGTCAGTCTGGGCCTCCAGGACCAGAACCACACTGGAGCAGCAGAGTCCTGAGGGGCCACCGGCCAGGGTAACACACACACACACACACACACACACACACACACACACACACACACACACACACACACATATACAAACAAACATATGCCTTATTAACCACTCGAAATTAGGGGTGGGCGATATGGCAAAAATATCACATCACGATTTAAAAAAAATAAAATAACGATCTAGATTTTATCACGATCTTAATCAAAAATTGAAAAACAGACAATTTAGGTAAAAGGGCCTTTCTTTTTTTTGATCAAGGTCTTTTTTATTTTTCAAATATAACAAATACAAGAAATACAATTCACACATGGAACAAACAAGATTAGTTCCTGTCCAAACAAACAAATTTCCCGTGCCCCCCACCCACTTGTACTGGAACCCAAGAAAATTTCAATACATCCAGATTGACACATACACAGACTAGGTGAATAAAAAAGAAGACTATAACGAAGTGAAAATGAAGAAGAAAAAAACAAAAACAAACAAAAAAAAAACATACATTTGGGTTACATAGATATGTTAAAGGGATAGTTCACCCTAGAATGATATTTCGCTCATTATCTACTCACCCTCATGTTGACTAAGGGCTGGAAGAATTATCAGAGTCCACCGTCCCTTCTCTGAGTTACAGGGGGTCTCGGCGTAGCAGTGCATTTCAATGCAACGGTTGCAAAGGGACACCAGAGCTCTTCGTAAAAAAACACACACAAAAAAACATCCAAATACCTCCATGATGCTCGTATGTAATGTCCGTCTTGTGCTGAAGCCCCAAATTGCGTAATTGTCCCGAAAAAAATTAAATAAGTCTATATTTTAAGCTTGTTTGTAGCGGAAGCTTCTCGTCTTCTTCTTCTTCTCCTCTTCCTGGTCCGTCCAAATATCGCGTGATTTGCGCCGGCGTCAGTGCGGTTACTGCGAATCACGCGATATTTGGACGAGCATCATTGAGGTATTTGGATGTTTTTTTGTGTGTGTTTTTTTACGAAGAGCTCCGGTGTCCCTTTGCAACCGTTGCATTGAAATTCACTGCTACGCCGAGACCCCCTGTAACTCAGAGAAGGGACGGTGGACTCTGATAATTCTTCCAGCCCTTAGTCAACATGAGGGTGAGTAGATAATGAGCGAAATATCATTCTAGGGTGAACTATCCCTTTAATAGCTGCCGTGCCTTCCACAAAGGAGATAAATGGCTGCCAAATGACATAGAATTTTCTAGTGGTCCCTCTTACAGTATATCTAATTTTTTCTAAATGAACATAACTCATAACTTCCCTTATCCATTGGCCATACGTTGGGGGGGAAGCATCTTTCCATTTAAACAGGATAAGTCTCCTGGCCAACAAAGAGCAGAAGGCCATCATACCTAGGTGGTTAGGTCAAAGAGCCTTTCTGAACAGATTTTAATGGGCTCTATACACAGCTCCACTACTTCCTGAACTTAATGCTGCTCCTTTACTTCCTGTCTTACATTATTGGACCAACTGATGAATCCAGGTGTGTCTGAGTAGTCACAATGGTCAGACACACCTGGATTAATCAGGTTGGGAGCTGCCTTCTGCCTTTCAGAAGTTCAGGAAGTAGTGGAGCTGTGCATAGAGCCCATTTAAATATCTGCAGTTTTGCATAGTCTGCATAGTTTTCACTATGATTGGTCGTTCAGGTTGATGACGTAATAGGCTACGTCTGGTGCGTCGGTGCATCAGCATAGAACTGCAGTTTATAGAACGAGCCCTAGAGACGATGCTACGATCTCTGCACTTTGGCAGATCGTCTACACGCTCTAATCCTTCACCATCTCATATCGCCGTATCGCCGTATTGCCCACCCCTGCTCGAAATGAAAACAAATGACTGATTCTGTCTTGACTGATTCTGTCTCCAGATCATTGAGGAGGTGCAGATGAAGCAACCGGAGGTGGAGTTGGTTTTAGAGCGTGCGGATCAACTGTATAAGGAAACCCCACCCGGCCAGGCTGACAAGGTGAGTAAATTCAACTGTCAACTCTTCTTCTTACTTAACGTGATACACCAACATTTTTTTTTCATGTCTTGCCTCACTCCTGAGTCCATGACCAGCAGATAGACACCATCCTTTCCACTGTGTGTGCAGTAACAAGGGAGATAGAGCCGTATCGCCGTAATTAGCTTAGCTCAAACACTGGAAGTGTATGGGTAGTGTTAGCCTGCCTCCACCTAAAGTCGCTAATTAGCTTAGCTCAAACACTGGAAGTGTATGGGTAGTGTTAGCCTGCCTCCTACCTGAGCTGAAATCAGCAGTCGGAAGCTGATTTCATTTTAGCTCTAAACTCTGTAAATATATCACTTTATCAACATTTCAAACATGTTTAGGTGAGAAAGTAGCCGTTTAGATCAGCAGTGTGTCGTTAATTTGTCTAAATACCAGCTGTTTACTATTTTGTTCGGACGAATTCGGCGCTACTCAAGCTAGCCGTTGTGACCAACGCGCTTCCGGTTACTTTCACAAAATAAAACACCCGTTGCCCTTTACATACAGAAAACCATGACGATAGAATTTGTGCTTTTACTTTGAAACAGGAAGCTAACCTACCCTCGATGTAGCTAGCTTGAACCAAAATAAAGCGTCTTTGCTTGAACCCTCCGTTTTGACCGATCTGGTCCCGTTAGCGCCATTTGACCGCTCAAGATGCCTTACCGGAGAGTTTTGTAGCTCTGAGACCAAGATCGGTCCGTTTAGAGTTGCTGAAGAGTTTCTCTGATGACTTTAGGTGGAGGCAGGCTAACACTACCCATACACTTCCAGTGTTTGAGCTAAGCTAATTACGGCGATACGGCTCTATCTCCCTTGTTACTGCACGCACAGTGGAAAGGATGGTGTCTATCTGCTGGTCATGGACTCAGGAGTGAGGCAAGACACGGAAAAAAATCTTGGCATATCCCTTTAAGTTTTCTGTAGAAAAAAGTTATATTATTATGAACGTTTTCCTTTCAATATCAATAATCTGTCCTGCAATAAAGTTCTCCTCTATTTCACAGTAGGTTTTCCCCAGCCAAAGATGCCCTATCAAAATAAAAGCCTTTGTTGTGTGTGTGTGTGTGTTTGCGTGGCAGGTGAAGTGCGTCCAGCTGAGAGAAGACTGGACCATCATCCTGGAGCTGCTGCGGCAGCATCAAGAACGACTGGCGCTGCTGGCGTCCAGGAAAACCAGTAAGGCTTCCTGTTTTTTTTTTTTTTTTTTTTTTATATTTTATTTTCACTTTTTTACATTTTTTACAAAAAATAGAAGGAAGAAAAAAAATAACAAGATAAGACCTACATACAAAATAGGCATACACCACCTGACATTGTTAAATGAAATAAATGAAGTAAGAAAAGTAAAGACAAAGGCTATATGAGGATATATACTATAAGCAAAGTCGCCTTCTGTCTCAGACTTCCTGTTTTACACAAGCTGTCATATTTATTGATTTTTTTTTTTTTTTTTTTTTTTACTTAAGTTTTTGTCTCAGTTTCAACAGAAAGTGATATTAACTCTTTCGCGACCACACTAATTCTTCAGCACATCCGCTCAGGACCACATGTTTTTGGCTATTTGTTTACCTTTTTCTCACGTCGAACCGAACTCTGTACGTCACCTAGAAACAAACGGTCTTCACTTGGTTGAAGAGTGACTTTACAACGTGCTCCACGAAAAAACGGCGAGTTTTTCCGCCGTTTCGTTCGTGAGTAAGAAGTAGAAGAAGAGAGCTGGGTTTCTCCAAAAACGGAGCTCCCGCTCTAGTTTCAGAGAAAAACGCACTTTTGTGTCAAGTGGCAATCGGCTCATTTTACCGGTTCTCTGCAGTGTGGCGTCTCCCAAATCATTTCTACGGCTAAATAAATATATTTGTAGGTAAATCTGTCTGGGGGGTGTGGCAGCGTGGAGAGCAGCGGTGCAGCGGTGCAGCGGTGTGGGTCTCTGGCTGCAGCGCAGCAGCTCCGGGACACTGCTGTGTGACTGGCCGGTGATGAGCGCTCTGGGGCGGGGGGCGGCCGGTCACAGCGCCCGCTGCACAGCCCCCGCTGCACAGCGCCCGCTCCGCTGCACCGTGAAAACAGCAGAGATAACCGGCTTTCAGATCCGAGTCTCCAAACCAGAAACGTTTGTAACAGCACCGGTAAAACTCGCCACATTTGTCGTCAGTCGCTTTTGTCAAAAGAGGGTTTGGAAAGTCGCCAGATTCAGCGAGAAAGTCGCAACACTGTAGCCGACAGCCGCACAGCGCTGCACGCTGTCCCCAGAGCAGCAAGGAGAACGATTACTCAAACAAAACCAAGATCACACAGTTTATAAAAAACATTATGTTTTGATTGTAGTTTAAAACAGTTTTACATATCAGAGGAACCATATTCACACACAGGGTACCTCAGAGTGACTATTATCGTAATCTGTAAAAAAACGGTTTTGACGAGTTAACTCGTCAATGGTCGCGAAAGAGTTAAGAAGGACGTATAACAATCAGGACAAAACAAAAGGAAGCGAAACAACAATAACAAAAGAGAAAAGAAAAAAATTACAACGGAGTATCAGGGCCACATTGACAAATAAAAAAAAATCACAAATTTCGAGAATAAAGTCGTAAATTTACGACTTTATTCTCGTAATGTTATGACTTTTTTTCTCATTGAAAGAAAACACAGACTTTGAGAATAAAGTCGTAAATTTACGGGAATAAAGTTACGACTGTATTCTCAAACTCTGTGTTTTTTTTTCTCGATGTGGTCCTAATACTCCGTCGTAAAAAATAGATACACAAGTACATATACATTTTCTGTGTGTTTCCAACAAATATATGTGAAATTTATTTTGCATTTTTTATTTTCCTTTCTTTTTCTGATCATATCTCTTTTTCTGCATTCATATAACACCACTACAGAATGAATATCCCATGAATAGCCCAGGTTGTCCTGAAAAAAAGCATGTCAATTACTTTGTGCGTTACAGGGCTGAGGTTTTACAAGCAGTAAAACACAAAGAGACCAGGCAAGAGAAATACAGAAAAAGATGCACAGACTCTGAAGGGTTAAAAAACTGATTTTGTACTAAAAGAATCTCATAATTACCTTCTATTTAAATTCCCTCCACACATTTGAGTTTATTACCAACTGTGCTTCAGGACACACGTCTTCCCACGTGTCCTCTCACCTTGAACATCTAAAGTGCTCAGATTAGAACTGGGATCAGCTCATTGTTTCTCAAACTTTCTGCAGACAAAGAATCTTTTAGGCGCTCAAATAGAAACCTGTGGAATCAAACCTGGGACCGTCCGATCCATATAGGCCTAATAATCCAAAAACTGACATATTACATACAGTATATATCATCTTGTGTGTGTGTGTGTGTGTGTGTGTGTGTGTGTGTGTGTGTGTGTGTGTGTGTGTGTGTGTGTGTGTGTGTGTGTGTGTGTGTGTGTGTAGCTGAGACCCTGTCCTCCAGCTCTCAGCCCGACGCTGCAGCTCTGGCTCAGTTCAACCGGTCCTGGGCCGAGCTCACTGATTGGCTGACGATGCTGGACAACATGGTGCAGAACAAGAAGGTGGTGGTGGCCGACCTGGACGACATCGAGGACAACATCACCCAGCTCAAGGTCGGTCACTCAGCAGATAGAGTAGAGTAGGGTAGAGTAGAATACAGAAGGATAGAGTAGAATAGAATACAACATCAACCAGCTCAAGGTCGGTGACTCAGCAGAGTAGAGTAGAGTAGAACAGTGTAGAGTAGAGCAGAATAGAATATAACATCAACCAGCTCAAGGTCTGACACTCACACGTAGAGTAGAGTAGAGTAGAGTAGAGTAGAGTAGAGTAGAGTAGAATATAACATCAACCAGCTCAAGGGCGGTGACTCGGCAGATAGAGTAGAGTAGAGTAGAGTAAAGTAGAATAGAGTAGACATACGTAACATCAACCAGCTCAAGGTCTGACACTCAGCAGAGTAGAGTAGAGTAGAGTAGAATAGAATACAGAAGGATAGAATAGAATAGAATAGAATAGAATACAGCAGAATAGAATAAAGCAGGATAGAATAGAATAGAATAGAATAAAGCAGGATAGAATAGAATAGAATAGAATAAAGCAGGATAGAATAGAATAGAATAGAATAGAATAGAATAGAATAGAATAGAATACAGCAGAATAGAATACAGCAGGATAAAATAGAATAGAATAGAATAGAATACAGCAGAATCGAATAGAATAGAACAGGATAGAATAGAATAGAATAGAATAGAATACAGCAGAATCGAATAGAATAGAACAGGATAGAATAGAATAGAATAGAATAGAATAGAATACAGCAGAATAGAATAGAATAGATTACAGCAGGATATAAAAGAATAGAATAGAATGGAGCAGAATAGAATAAAATAGAATAGAATACAGCAGGATAGAATAGAATCCAATAGAATAGAGCAGAGTAGAATAGAATAAAAGAGAATAGAATACAGCAGGATAGAATAGAATAAAATAGAATACAGCAGGATATAATAGAATACAGCAGGATAGAATAGAATCCAATAGAATAGAGCAGAGTAGAATAGAATAAAAGAGAATAGAATACAGCAGGATAGAATAGAATAAAATAGAATACAGCAGGATATAATAGAATACAGCAGGATAGAATAGAATCCAATAGAATAGAGCAGGATTGAATGGAATAAAATCGAATAGAATAGAATAAAAGAGAATAGAATACAGCAGGATAGAATAGAATCCAATAGAATAGAATAGAATAGGAAATAGCATTTGCGAATGCTTTTACACAAGACACAATAGAAGCTACATTTAGATAGCAAGAAACTACAATTAAAAAAAAGAAATTAATCCACATACATCCTCATAATCAGACTCAGAGATCTGTCAGAACAGTGTAACTTATTATTTTACAGTGTGGGCTGGAAACATTCCTTCCTTCATCTTCATGGGCAGAAAGCAGTGAACAATACTGACATTTTTAGAAATTGTGAGATTGATAAAAGTTTTATACCTGGAATTTAGTCGTCAAGCTGTATTGATGTTTGAATGGGATTCATAAGACTAAGCAGAGAGAAAATAATAAATAGAAAGAAAGAAAGAAAAAAGAACTTAAAAAAAAATCAGTTTTATTTGTGATGAAATGTAATTTCTAGAAAACAGAATTGGAATCCAATGCTTCCAATTCCAGTGAGTTACATTCCAATTAAGTGAACACATAATTATCACAAGGTCCAATTTACAGCCGAAGAGAAGAATGAATGAATGAATATTGATGGTGTGTTTTCAGGTTTCCCTGCAGGAGCTGGAGCAGCGGCGCCCCCTGCTGGAGAGACAGGTCACTGCAGCCCAGAACCTGAAGAACAAGAGCAGCAACCAGGACACCCGCAACGCCATCACTGAACGCAGTACGTCGCAAAGTCAAATACAGACATTCAAAGCACTGAGACCAATGAAATGTGTTTATCTGCATCATATTTAATCATAATGATCTGAAATTCAGTTAAGTTCAATTCAATTTATATGACTTGATTTAACTTGATTAGTGGGGAATAACAATCTGCACTGGTTTTCCAAATGCTCACTGGACACAAAGACACTCTGTCCAATTCCTATAATAATTATAATCCATGTGTTTGTTCCTGAAACAACAACAAGTACCAAACACACACAGACATATTATACACACATTATGATTCTAAATGTGAAGACTTTTCCATCTGTGTGGTTGTAGTCGACAGGCTTCAGACCCACTGGGAGGACTCTCAGACCAAACTGTCGGACCGGACGAAGCAGCTTCACAACATGCTGCAGGACTCCACCGATTGGCTGGACGCGAGGAAAGTGACAGATCACCACATCCAGCTGGCCAATGAGAGGATCGAGTCCTGGGACGAGATCACGTACACGGTGGAGCAGCTGAAGAAACTAAACGCTGAAATGAAGGTGGGACTTGACTTTACCTTCACATCTACACACTAAAAACAGTTGGGTTAAAAAATAACCCAATTTTAACCCAACTGCTGGTTCAAATAAAGACGAATCCCTTTTTGGGTTATTTTAACCCAACAGGTTGGGTTATTCTTTTTTGACCCAACTCTTAGGTTGAATATTCAACCCAAGAGTTGGGTTATGCTAACTACAACGATGGGTTATTTTTAACCCAACTATTGGGTCGTGTATAAAGCGCTTGTTCGACCCAATATATTCACAGGTAGCTGTGGTGGCGGGCGGAGACACACAGAATTGCCCAACCCTTAACCCAACAAATGGGTTACTCACTGAAAAATAACCCAATTACTTGAACAATATATTGAATATTCAACCCAAGAGTTGGGTTATGCTAACTACAACGTTGGGTTATTTTTAACAACTTTAAACAACTATTGGGTCGTGTATAAAGCACTTAAAAATCACCCAATGTTGTAGTGCGTGGACAGCTTTTTTCAAATGAACCGGCCGGTTAAGTCACAGAATTACCCAATCCTTAACCCAACAAATGGGTTACTCACTGAAAAACAACCCAATTACTTGAACAACCCAGGAATTGGGTTAAATTCATGGCCCTATAACACTGAAAATGGGTTACACTCTGGAAAAACAACCCAAAAATTTAACTCAACACCAATAACTCAGAAATTGGATTACAGAGATAACCCAACATTTTTTAGTGTGTAGAGACGACTCAACTCTTATTTTGAAGGTCACTGTGAACTTGGGGTCAGTTGTAGTTGTTGTGTCGTTCTGACCGTTAACGTCTCTTCTCGTCCCTGCAGCTGTTTGCTAAGGAGCTGCAGACGTGGCAGGGCCAGGTGGATAAAACCAACGCACACGCCGACAAACTGCTGACGCTGTACGCCCGCGACGACACACACAAGGTCTCACACGTCAACAACGACATGACGGCCACATGGACGCACATCAGCAAACGGTAACGACACACACACTTAGAAATATGAATTCAAAGGCTGTTGATCCATTAAAAAGTTAGGTAACTATTTATAATAACTACACACTATTAAGCATTAGTTAAGCATTATTAAATACTGAATTCTTAATTTATAAAGCATGAATATTCATTAGTATGTAGTTTATAAACACAGTTATTGCTTAACCCTATGAATAAAACATTTTAACTGTGTTTATAAACTACATGCTAATGAGTATTCATGTTATAAATGATGAATTCAGTATTTAATGCTTAATAATGTGTACTTATTATAAAGTATTACCAAAAATGATTCAAGTACATCCAAATTCAAATTTTATGGTTTAATATTGCTTAAATTTTTTTTAACTTTTCTCTTTTAAACAAGTGATTTCCACTTTCTGTTTAAGTAATAATAAAAGAATCAGAAAGAAATCAGAAAAGAATCCATAAATGTTCAGATTTGAATTTCAAAACCATCAGGGCCTTTGAAATGATTCTTTTAGATGGCAATCATCTATTATATACGACGGAGTATTAGGACCACATTGACAAATAAAAAAATCACAAACTTAGAGAATAAAATCGTAAATTTACGACTTTATTCTCGTAAATTTATGACTTTATTCTCGAAGTCTGTGTTTTTCTCAATGTGGCCCTAATACTCCGTCAGAATTATAAGCCCTAATATGAATGATATTGATAACAAAAAATGTGCTCCATGTTCAGTTAAAAAAAAAAGAATTTCAAAAAACAGAGAAAGAAAGAGCAAGTTGATGACTTTTTGAATGAAAAGTAGCTTGCAAGTGCTAAAATGTCACAATTACATTCATGTGAATAGATTTTACTTTTTAAATTTTTTTTATTTATAACATAGCCTACCTTGCACAATGCATATTTCTTTACTTTGTTTAAATTATTTGTTAGGTCAAGGTGAGGTCATGCAATAAGCCTTTCGGGTTTCGTATCTTCCTCCCTATTGACAGAGATCAGTAAATGTATTTATTCTATTTCATATGTGCAAATAAAGTCTAAGTCTAAAGTCTTATTTGGGAAGCAGGTTCTACAGAAATGATAAATGTAAATTTTCGCTGGATGTATTGAAAATATTGTGAAGAGACTTTCAGAATAGCAGAACAGAACATTTTGAATAAAGATGCTTGACCCAGCGTCTTGTCCCGTGTCTTTGTCTCCTCAGCATCTCAGACAGGGAAGCAGCTCTAGAAGCTGCTCTGAAGCTGCTGCAACATTTCTACCTCGACCTGGAGAAGTTCCTCAACTGGCTGACGGAGGCTGAGACCACCTGCACCGTGCTGGTCGACGCCACCACCAAGGAGCGGCTGCAGGAGCAGCCTGATGCAGCCAGGAACCTGCTGGCACAGTGGACGGTACGGCAACACACCCAGGGCCGGTGGCCGCTGGCATAAACCCTCTATGTGGTCGTTTAGGGCCACAGCCGTTAGGTGGGGGGGGGGGGGGGGCCCCATGATCAGAAAGGTACCGGGGTTCATCAAGTCATTTAAACATCCTGAGGTCTGCACGTGCAGCTATGAGCTTTATATGTAATGTGAAGTCAATATTCAGCTTCTTTTATCTCACATTTGAGACATTTGGTGAAAATAGAACGGCAGAATGACAACATTTGTGCTCAAAAAGCAATCTGACAAAATGTCATTTTAGACTTGTTTTCTACACGTATCTATTACTGTATTCATATCCTATTTCAAGCACCAAAACAGTTCATTCTCATGACTGAAGGAGTGTTTTCACAAGGGATTTGAAATGATTTCTTTCTACAGTGTTCTAGGACAAACTGGCCTCAGTGTGCTTACAGCGGAGGTTCTAATATTTAGACAGAAAACACTTGAGTATTCGATTATTTCCATTGTTTACGTTATTATTTCCTCTAGGTAGCGGTTGTTAGCTAGAGTTAACGTTAGCTTGCTAGCTAAAATGGACGTGATAAAGTTGTTGTTGTTTATTGGCTGTCAGCTGTATTGGCCTTACATCGCCACCTATTGCTGTGGCATATGTATTACACGTACATTGCATCACTTGGTAGCGGATTTTACGGTTGCGTGTGTTTTACGGAGTATTGTTATTACACCACTCGTGTGGACGCAGAATTTTATTTAAAGCAGAAGTAAGCGATATTTTTGTGTTAATCTAAGTCTTAAATAGTTGTATCTTCCGACAGCAATCACTTCTATAGAGTGTTTGGTCTGAAACACGGGTCTGTCAGTCACTCTGCTCTGCTCTGAGCCCAGGAGAAAACTTTCCTTGTATCCTACAACCTTTATCCAATGAGGAGAGAGAACGGCATAAAGGGGCAGTCCTCTCTGTGTGTGCAGCCAAGGGATGCGCCTGAATGTGGTGACGTAGGGACGAGGACCAATAGATCCATGACGAGGGCGGGGGCTGCTAACTCCATCGGCTGACAAGACGTTATGGTGCGTTCAAGGCAACTCGTAACTCGTGTTTTTCCGACCTGTGAAGTGGTACCAGTTCGATCTGGTACGAGTTCACGGGTCAGAAGTTACGAGTGGCCGTTATAGTGACTTTCACCGGTAAAACAGGTCGGAGAAACACGAGTGGGTTGCCTGGAACGCTACAAAGTCGTAAGTCGTGACTTGAAGCTGTAATTTACGGTTTCAAAAGCCTGCCTGGAACGCAGCATTAGCCAAAACCACCGGATCGCTTACTTCTGCTTTAACAAAACTTTGGTTTCACAAATATCCGTGTTGGTGTGGACGAGGCCTGAGACCTTCTTCTTCTTCCTGACTCTGCCTCGGTTGGTATGACTGGAATCTGGGTAGAGAAGAGAGATCTCATTGGTCCACAGCTGTTCCATGGACAAAATGCAAAATCCCACCACTGCATTGTGGGTGTTGAAGGGAAGGCTCTGTTCTGAGAGAGAACATATTCTGACCCTCAGCCTTCACCCTGCACCCACACACTCTTTCTGGTGCAGTGGCACACACACACACACACACACACACACACACACACACACACGTTTTAGGAAAAAAGCACAAATGGAGCATTTTGGAAAATTTCAAACGCACACTGTTGCGAATTCAGCCGCGGTGCACACTTCCTTTCCACGCACACACACACACACACGCAGCTCCGTCAGTACAACAGCAGCACTGTAGCTGCGCTAAGATAATCTGCTGTGTCCAATTATAATGGCAGAGGGCAGCGCGGCAGCAGACACACACAGGCTCAGGCTACAGCGTCGCGCACTGATAACAGTTAATTGGAAAATGAGCACACTCATCATCTCATGCACCAAAGTCTCTCTCCCTCTTTCCTCCCTCTCTTCCTCTACCTCCTTTTTCTTTCTTTCTTTTTTCCTCACCCTCTATCTTTCAAACTAACTCCATCTCTTCATCTCTAAATCTCTCTCTCTCTTTGCCGCGCGCACACAAACATGTAAAGAGAGGGCGTTTTTATGAAGTTACACCGGGACGTAGGACTGGATGATGATGGAGATGATGATGATGCCTCTTCTTCGTCTTCTCACCGTCTAACTATTGGATAGCAGAGTAAAGTCCGGAAGATGCTACGCAGGAAGGTCTACCACGTCCAGGTTGGGAAAGAAAACCGAGCGATTTTCTCTTGTGTATATGTGACGATCAAATCTAAGTCAAACGATTACTAACATTTAAGAAAATAGTAGTTCAAATACAACTTACTGCTCTTGTTTCTTTTAATTTTTTTTTTTAAATATTGAAATATTTAGCTGTTTTTTTTAACTCAGCATGTCACTGTTTAGTATTTCCATACGACAGAATGTCTAAATCTGAGCTGATTCCACTCCTTAATCCTCAAAAAAAGACATTTCTGCAAGTTCGTTTTTTTTAAAGGGATACGCCAACATTTTTTTTCGTGTCTTGCCTCACTCCCGAGTCCATGACCAGCAGATAGACACCATCCTTTCCACTGTGCGTGCAGTAACAAGGGAGATAGAGCCGTATCGCCGTAATTAGCTTAGCTCAAACACTGGAAGTGTATGGGTAGTGTTAGCCTGCCTCCACCTAAAGTCGCTAATTAGCTTAGCTCAAACACTGGAAGTGTATGGGTAGTGTTAGCCTGCCTCCTACCTGAGCTGAAATCAGCAGTCAGAAGCTGATTTCATTTTAGCTCTAAACTCTGTAAATATATCACTTTATCAACATTTCAAACATGTTTAGGTGAGAAAGTAGCCGTTTAGATCAGCAGTGTGTCGTTAATTTGTCTAAATACCAGCTGTTTACAATTTTGTTCCACGAATTTTGCGCTACTCAAGCTAGCCGTTGTGACCAACGCACTTCCAGTTACTTTCACAAAATAAAACACCCGTTGCCCTTTACATACAGAAAACCATGAGGATAGAATTTGTGCTTTTACTTTGAAACAGGAAGCTAACCTACCCTCGATGTAGCTAGCTTGAACCAAAATAAAGCGTCTTTGCTTGAACCCTCCGTTTTGACCGATCTGGTCCCGTTAGCGGCATTTGACCGCTCAAGATGCCTTACCGGAGAGTTTTGTAGCTCTGAGACCAAGATCGGTCCGTTTAGAGTTGCTGAAGAGTTTCTCTGATGACTTTAGGTGGAAGCAGGCTAACACTACCCATACACTTCCAGTGTTTGAGCTAAGCTAATTAGCTACTTTAGGTGGAGGCAGGCTAACACTACCCATACACTTCCAGTGTTTGAGCTAAGCTAATTAGCGACTTTAGGTGGAGGCAGGCTAACACTACCCATACACTTCCAGTGTTTGAGCTAAGCTAATTAGTGACTTTAGGTGGAGGCAGGCTAACACTACCCATACACTTCCAGTGTTTGAGCTAAGCTAATTAGCGACTTTAGGTGGAGGCAGGCTAACACTACCCATACACTTCCAGTGTTTGAGCTAAGCTAATTACGGCGATACGGCTCTATCTCCCTTGTTACTGCACGCACAGTGGAAAGGATGGTGTCTATCTGCTGGTCATGGACTCAGGAGTGAGGCAAGACGCAAAAAAAAATGTTGGCATATCCCTTTAAAAATGTGATAAAACCACCAACAAACAAGACATAAATTGACATTAAAGACGTCAAAGGGCTCAAACTGCAGAGAACATTAAGATTACAGTGCAAATAAGCTTGTAAAGCCACCTCCATCTGTACAATCCTTCACTCCACCTTCAATATCTTCACTGTTTGCTATTTGTTCTATTCTTATCTCCGTCCTCTTCTTTGCTGCAGTGACCCAATTTTCCTCTCAGGTGTCATTAAAATTTCATGTCGTCTAATTTATCATGAAACTTCCAGCGGGTGGAACTTTCTGTAACTGTGGTTTCCACAGTTTTCAAGGTTTTACTCCAAACGAACACATTAAGGGACGAATTAAACAGCACTGAAGATTGATTGGGTGTTTAGCGTTGATGTTAGTGCTACTTAAAGGACAAACTGAGAAGTTTGAAACTGGACAAGAATTGTTATTCACATAACTCATCCTATAAGCATTATTAAGAACACATGGAAGATGTTGGATTCTCAATGTCTTAAAGTTTGATTAAAAATGTGATACATTATATAGAACATACAGCATTGTTATTACAAGATGACAGATCAGTTATAAAACACTGGGTTGCCAGGTTGGGGAAAATCTTTCTGCAGTATCTTGGATTTCCTATGAAAATGTCCTTTTAAAGGGATACGCCAAACTTTTTTTTTCCGTGTCTTGCCTCACTCCTGAGTCCATGACCAGCAGATAGACACCATCCTTTCCACTGTGCGTGCAGTAACAAGGGAGATAGAGCCGTATCGCCGTAATTAGCTTAGCTCAAACACTGGAAGTGTATGGGTAGTGTTAGCCTGCCTCCTACCTGAGCTGAAATCAGCAGTCAGAAGCTGATTTCATTTTAGCTCTAAACTCTGTAAATATATCACTTTATCAACATTTCAAACATGTTTAGGTGAGAAAGTAGCCGTTTAGATCAGCAGTGTGTCGTTAATTTGTCTAAATACCAGCTGTTTACTATTTTGTTCGGACGAATTCGGCGCTACTCAAGCTAGCTGTTGTGACCAACGCACTTCCGGTTACTTTGACAGAATAAAACACCCGTTGCCCTTTACATACAGAAAACCATGAGGATAGAATTTGTGCTTTTACTTTGAAATAGGAAGCTAACCTACCCTCGATGTAGCTAGCTTGAACCAAAATAAAAGCGTCTTTGCTTGAACCCTCCGTTTTGACCGATCTCGATCTCTCGATATTTGAATTATTCCATAAAACTAAGTTAGGTTAAATAAGACTTGTTATTTTACTGAAGGTAAGTAACTAGTGGAGAGCTATAGGCCCATCACATCACATCATATGTTGCTACTGCAGTTGTCACCTTCTATTGGTCTTCATCTTCGTCCTCTTATTGTTTTCTATCATCTTTTACTCCTCGGCTGATATTCTCCTACTTTCTTTATTTGTTTAGTTCCCCAGTTTTTTTAATCTCTCTGCATCGTTTTTTTTTCCTTTTATGACTTTCACTGTCATATATATCTTACAAATGTTTTATTTGTCCCTTATCTTATTTTGTCTCACAGTCTTATTCAGGTGCTCTTATCTGTTCTTACAGCCTTACTTTTCATGCCATCACTTGTTCCAACTCTTCTTTATCTCTTCTTATCTTGTATTTTATTGTTTTTATCTAGTTTAACTGCATCATATTCTGGTTCCTCCTGGCTTCTCATATCGCCTGTGTTGCTGGGGCTTTTTATAGTTTCTGCTTTGTTTTCTTTAGTTCCTATTTGTTAAAGCACTTTGTTAACTCTTGTTTTTAAAGCTGCTAAATAAAGTTATTGAACTGTTTTGTTTTCCCACAATTCTTGATTGGGAAATGTTCAAGAACTTCACAAAGATAGTTTCTTCCCCTGTCAATCATCCTCTCAGCAGCATTAAGAGTTTAGTAATGGAGTAACGGTGTGTTGAGGCTACAGTCCTCGTGCAGGCGGCCCCGGTTCGAATCCCGCATCAGGCGACTCTTTCCTGCATGTCGTTCCTCTTCTCTCTGCCTCCCTATTTCCTCTCTCTCTCTCGACTGTACTATCAGATAAAGGCATCAAAAGCCCAAAAATATGCTTAAAGGGTTACCACGTTTTGGATCCCAATGACACATTTTGATATTTGGTTGTTACAGACAGTTCCATCCATAATGCATTAATCCTGCATCATTTCATTATGATATGAGTGAGTAAATCACTGTCTCAGCTCCTGATCCATTTCCTGAGGACTTGCCATTGTTGTGTATTAGGGCTGTCAGAGTTAACGCGTTAATCGCAATGCGATTAATTTTAAAAAAATAACGCGTTACATTTATTTAATCGCGGCCCATTTTGTCCTCTGTCTGCTGGACTGGAGGACTGAGTGTGGGACCTCCAGTCCAGTAGGTGGCGGTAAGGCACCTTCAAGTTGGATGCCAACCGCCAGCCCCGAGACCAAGAAGAAGAAGAATGAGAGCGGCTGTTTACAGTCTATGGGATGTACTCTGAGCAGTGTCAGAGTGTTGCCGACTTTCTCTTGTCAAAAGCGACTAGCGACAAATCTAACGACTTTTCCCGGTGGTGTTTGTGTTTGTTCTGGTTTGAAGACTCCGACGTGAAAGAACGTATCACAGCTGTTTACAATGAGTAGATGGTGCTGCCTTAACTCCAACCGCTGCTGCTCGGTGGAGTTGCTGCTGCTACTTATGACTACACAAATATACACGTCTAACATATATGTATCCACAGCTCCATCCATTGATTTTTTGAGGCTTTGTTGTCAACAGATGCACATGGCCAGGCAGAGGTGTAGCAATTTAACGGGCAATTTCCACTGGATGCGATTCGTTTCAATTCTGTGCCAGTTTCATGCATCATGTGTTATGATTAGGTACTAGGCCTGCTAGGTCTGGTCTAAAAGTGGCCCTTAGTGGCCCTTAGCCTGTGGCTTGTGGCCCGTGGCTTGGACCCGTGGCCCTCAGCCCGTGGCTTGTGGCCCGTGGCTTGGACCCGTGGCCCTACCCGAGTCATTTGAATATCTAGTATTTTCAGCCCAGACTAGTGTGTCCGTTCTGGTTGGTCGACCCGGCCCGGCCTGTTTAGAACTCTTATACAATCATTTACTTAGACCAAAGAACAAACTGGTTAGATTTTGGTGGTCAAAGGTCAAAGGTCAAAGGTCAAAGGTCATGTTGACCAGCGTTCATAAAGTGTCTCTTATGTGTCACCACCAGGACCTCCAGGCAGAGATCGACAACCACACAGAGCTGTACCACTCTCTGGATGAAAATGGCCGGAGGATCATCAGCTCCCTGGACGACTCGGACGACTCGGCGCTGCTGCAGAAACGACTGGACAACATGAGTCAGCGCTGGAACGAGCTGCGCAACAAGACGCTCAGCATGAGGTGAGGACGGGACGGGACAGGAAGCTGCTGCTGAGCAAAGACACAGGAAGAAAAATAAAACCTGATCCATCAAAATGAGTCACCGTGACCCACATTTCAAAGTTGAGATTTTGGTATCAATGGAAAGATTAGAAAATAAGCTTTAAAATGATTCCCTAGTCAGAGTCATAGCTACATTTGATGGTTTTCTAGATGTGGCCATTTGAATTACGATCTCCTACTCTCTTATTCCGTTCTAAAACCTGAGAAAATTGCATTTAAAGTTTTGCCAGTGACTCTGGCATCTGTTCCTGTACCACGTGATTACACGCACCCTATACGGTCCCTTGTTGTCATAGAGGCACCATTCAATGACCGTCGGAAAGCGGAGAATCCCGTGATCCAGATGCAGTTAACAGCTCGTCTCTATCATAAACGGTTCAGGAGATATTTCATGTTTTGCACCGATGCAACGCTCATCTTCAGAGGGTTTTAAAGTTGCAAGTCGACTTTAATCATCATTTTCGTGCCTTTTCTCAATTATCTGGACTGTGAAACTTTGGGAGATTGTTTTTGAACGTCATTGCTTTGAAATTAGGGTAAAACATGTTTTTTGATTCTGTGGTTGTGGTTTCCATGGTTACCAGGGCCCACCTGGACTCGGAGATGGCCCCGTGGAAGAGGCTGCACATGTCGCTGCAGGAGCTGCTCAACTGGCTGAGAGGGAGGAGTCAGCAGCTGGAGAGGGAGCCGCCTGTAGGGGGCGACGTCCCCGCCGTGCAGGCACAGCTGGACACTCACCGAGTAGGAGCACACACACACACACACACACACACACACACACACATATATAACCTACACACACACACAAACAGAAACTGATTGTCTCTGCAGCATGTGGGCACCCTTCAGTCATTTACATATTTTGATTTGATTTTCTTTTAAGTTATACATGATGAATACACCTTTTTTTTTTAAATGTTAAAATGTATTTTTACTTAATGCTCTAAAAGAAAAATTGGCATGCTACCCTACCTTTAAAATGTAACAGCTTCATCATTATTTAAAGGTATAGTTCAACATTTTGGCAAGTTGGCCCATCACCATAATCCCTATAGTCATAGCAGTAGGTTCGTTACCTTTAATTGTCGGTGCAAGCTGTTTTTAGAACGGCGGAGCAGAGCCGTGAGCTGCTCAGAGCTACGCTACGGAGGCTCATTATGGGATTTCTTGGTTTCTCTCATCATCAAACTCATCAAATACACAATCCAACAACTCCACAACGCTCTGGTGGACAAGTTGTGAGCTGCACATTCACCACGCTATGAGATAATAACACAACGTTACCACACATGTCAACGTGCGGTGAGAGTCTGTGCCACATACTGTTTACCTGATATGAACTTGTTTTTGTCTCCCTTCTCTTTCTTTTATTTGTCTTTTAATGAAACTGAGTCTGCTAAACTGAATTGCCCCTTGGGGATAAATAAAGTTGTCTGAACTGAACTGAACTGAACTGAACACAGAGTTGTTTTAGAGGGAAATTCATGCAAAACCTCTGATGCACGTTGCCTTCAGGGACAGTTTTTCATCAAGCAGTCTCTGTATTTACCTCACAGGGCTTCAGAAGGGACCTGAGAGCCAAGGAACCAGTTGTGACCAAGTCCTTGGACGACGTCGGGGTCTTTCTGTCCGAACTGCCCCGAGACCCCCCATCACCTGAGCAGAAAGGTAAACCCCCCCCCACCCTGACCCTCCATTCCTTCAGGCCTTAACCCCCCCTGGGTTAGGGTCATTTACATCTGAGGAAGACTGTGCTGTTGAAATGTAAATGCAAGAAATAACTCTTCCATTTGTGATATATCCTACGGGAGCCTTGAAGGGCCAAACACAGCGACAAGTCACAAAAAATTCACCAAAAACACCACAAATATGAAAATGACAAATGCAAAAACAAACCATATGAAAAAGGTCACGGTCAAATCTCTCCAGATTTACTTGAAAAGATATAATATAATATTACCTAAAAATAGATGTTTGAAAACTGTGAAATAGAAACATTGTAAAAGTTCCCCATAGCCGCAGCTGTATGTGACTGAAAACATTAAAAACATACAGTATATTACAGGGAATTCATGGACCAAGAGGACCTCATATACTGTCCTATTGCAATAAAAGCATTAAAGGGATACGCCAACTTTTTTTTTTTCGTGTCTTGCCTCACTCCCGAGTCCATGACCAGCAGATAGACACCATCCTTTCCACTGTGCGTGCAGTAACAAGGGAGATAGAGCCGTATCGCCCGTAATTAGCTTAGCTCAAACACTGGAAGTGTATGGGTAGTGTTAGCCTGCCTCCACCTAAAGTTGCTAATTAGCTTAGCTCAAACACTGGAAGTGTATGGGTAGTGTTAGCCTGCCTCCACCTAAAGTCATCAGAGAAACTCTTCAGCAACTCTAAATGGACCGATCTTCGTCTCAGAGCTACAAAACTCTCCGGTAAGGCATCTTGAGCGGTCAAATGCCGCTAACGGGACCAGATCGGTCAAAACGGAGGGTTCAAGCAAAGACGCTTTATTTTGGTTCAAGCTAGCTACATCGAGGGTAGGTTAGCTTCCTATTTCAAAGTAAAAGCACAAATTCTATCGTCATGGTTTTCTGTATGTAAAGGGCAACGGGTGTTTTATTTTGTGAAAGTAACCAGAAGTGTGTTGGTCACAACAGCTAGCTTGAGTAGCGCCAAATTTGTCCGAACAAAATAGTAAACAGCTGGTATTTAGACAAATTAACGACACACTGCTGATCTAAACGGCTACTTTCTCACCTAAACATGTTTGAAATGTTGATAAAGTGATATATTTACAGAGTTTAGAGCTAAAATGAAATCAGCTTCTGACTGCTGATTTCAGCTCAGGTAGGAGGCAGGCTAACACTACCCATACACTTCCAGTGTTTGAGCTAAGCTAATTAGCAACTTTAGGTGGAGGCAGGCTAACACTACCCATACACTTCCAGTGTTTGAGCTAAGCTAATTAGCGACTTTAGGTGGAGGCAGGCTAACACTACCCATACACTTCCAGTGTTTGAGCTAAGCTAATTACGGCGATACGGCTCTATCTCCTTTGTTACTGCACGCACAGTGGAAAGGATGGTGTCTATCTGCTGGTCATGGACTCGGGAGTGAGGCAAGACACGCAAAAAAAAATGTTGGCGTATCCCTTTAAAGAGGCTAAATATATAAAGTTTGGCTTCATACTGAGCGTTTCCTTCCAGGTCAAAAGACTGACGGTGTGTTGGTCCAATCAGCAGCAGGCGCCTGTTAACAAACCTTCAAGCGTCTTTTCAACACGTGGAGGTTAAACACATTCACAGACTCGTGGCAGCAGCCTGGTTACCTGGTTACCTGGTTACCTGGTTACCTGGTTACCTGGTGACCTGGTTACCTGGTTACCTGGTTACCTGGTGACCTGCGCTGCTAGAAAACAGCTGAACTTTAACTTTGGCTCATTAAACTCAGCGAGCTGCCAACTCAAACACACTCAGAGACAGAAGACAGAAAGAAAGCTGGTGAACTCCAGCTGCTAATCACCGCCACACTGAGAGAAACAAAACACCGTTTCCTCTTAGAAAGTCTCAGTTTGACCTTCAGACTGTGACATTTTGTTTTGTTTGGTTTAAATTCAGCTTTTGCTTTCCTCAAAGTGAGCCTCTATCGCCGCACAAACAAGCCTGAGTGCTTTGACATATAAGTTCCACTGTCTCTCAGGGGTTGGTCTCTGGTCTTTGGGCTTTGGTTTGGTCGCCATAAAAGAGGTAACAGGCGCTTAAATGAAAACGGACGTGTCTTAAACTACACCTGAGCTGATTTGGGATCGTGCGCACGTGGAAAATATGCAGCAGAGGACCACAGCAGGCCTTCAGATGAACCAAACGATGCTGGAGCGGCCTGACATTTGAAACGATGAAGCCTACGGTGCCTCGTTTAAAGGAAAAACAAGCACAAATAAACGCCCAAGTACAAATTATTTCTATCTCTGTCTATCTATCTAAAAGGAAGTCATTGAATGAACAAAAAAAAAAAATTTGATTTTGTCAATGAAAAAAAATCTTATTTCTGTTTGTACATTCATTTATTTCAGTGTTTCTGCATTTATTGAATGATATATTCATTTATTTATAAATATACCAAATTAGTGTATTTACACTAGTGTTGTCACAGTACCAACTTTTTGGTACCGGTATCAGTACCAACATGTTTTTCGATATTTTTCGATACTTTTCCAAATAAAAAGAGAACACAAAAAATGTCATTATTGACTTTATTTTAATAGAAAATCTTTCAATTTTCCATCTTGAAGTTTTATATTGAGTTGGTAAAACTTAAGTGTGTTGCAAATGTTACATAACAGATTTGGTTGGAATGCCCTTTAGTGGACGCAGGGCGTAATAATAAGCTGGTATAATGAGCTAAAAAAATAAAAAAAACACATTAAAAAATAGAATATAATTTGAATATTCCAATCAGATTTAGGGGGAAGATTGACGGCCCTAATACACTGGTTCTCAACATGGGGTCCGGGGACCCCGAGAGGTCCTTGAGAGGTTTGAAGGGGGTCCCCGATTCTTTCTTTAAATTTTACCACTTTTTTCTAGAAGTTTTTTTATTTTTTTATTTTACCACTTTTTCTAGTTTCTTTTTTACTTTTTTTGGAGAAATATTACCCCTATTTTTCTAGAAAATCTTTCCTTTTTTATTTTTAACATTTTTTACAAGAAATTTTACCACTTTTTTTTGAGAAAATTTTTACTTTTATTTTTATTTTTTACTTTTTTCGAGATTTGTTTTTACCACTTCTTCCTAGAAATGTTTAAATGTTTTTGGAGAAATTTTTTCCAGAAGTTTCTCTATGATATTTCCAAAAATTCACGCCATTGGCCCTAATTTAAATGTATAAAAAAGTAATGTTCTTCAGTCTCTGAACAAATATTCGTGTATTTCTGGTCTTTACTTCTAAATTTGGTCCAATGGGGGTCCGTGGTCTAATTTGTGTCAGTTTAGGGTCCTTGATGTACAAAAGGTTGAAAACCACTGCCCTATTAGATAATAATACAAGCAATAAAAACAATATTAGTAGCAGTGTAATTATGACCTAAAGTATTAAAACAGATGGTGGTGTCATCATTTTTTCAGGGTTTTTAGAGACTTATTTTTCCATCCATCACCCTTTTCCCAGGTATCAGCCCAGAGGAGCGGGCTCAGAACGTGGGGCGAGTCCTGAGGAAGGAAGCGGACGACGTGGTGAACGACTGGGACCGGCTGAACGTGGACGCGGCCGACTGGCAGAGGAGGCTGGAGCTGGGTCTGGACCGGCTGCTGGAGCTGCAGGACGCGGAGGAGCTGCTGGACGGGCAGCTGAGGCAGGCCCAGATGGTGAAGGAGGCCTGGGAACCGGTGGGAGACCTGCTCATCGACTCGCTGCCCGACCACATCGACAGAGTCAAGGTGGGTTTCTGTTGCACTGCAAAAACTCAAAGTCTTACCAAGAATATCTGTCTTATTTCTGGTCAAAACTAATCTCTTTCTACCTAAAATAAGTATATTTATATATAGTTATACATTAAAAAGCAGCTTGTTTTTAGACACGTTTTAACTTATTTAAAGTCTATTTTCACTTGAAATAAGTAGAAAAGTTTTTCTTTCTTATTACAAGCACAAAAAACTTCCTTTCACTGGCAGATTTTTCTACTTATTTCAAGTGAGAATTTGTTTGAAACAAGTGAAAATGATCTAAAAATAAGTTAATTTTTAGGTGATGAGTCTTATTTTAAGTGGAAAGAGATTAGTTTTGACTAGAAATGAGACATTTTGACAAGAAATAAGACAAATATTCCTGGAAAGATTTTGAGTTTTTGCAGTGTGATATTATCTTTGGATCTTTTTGGGACCTAATGGCATGGATCAAGTCTGGACCAGCGTAGAATTTGATTCTTTTCCATCTGCATTTGCATTTTGCATTGCCATAATCACTATAGGGATTATGGCAATGGGCCAATTTGCCAAAATGTTGAACTATCCCTTTAAGCCAGAAAATCATTTGACATTTCATTTGTGTGTGTCTGTTTGTGTTTAACAGGAGTTCCAGGAAGAGATTGCTCCGATTAAAGATGACGTAACTCACATGAACCACTTGGCGTCCACGTTTGGTCCGTCCAACATCCAGCTGTCGCCTAGCAACCTGGAGCGCATCGAGGACCTCAACACCCGTTGGAGGCTGCTCCAGGTACGAGCCGGTGCAAACACACACACACACACGCACAGGTGGAAAAGTCGATCCTGTGCAGTGTGCATGCATGTACAGAGGTAGAGATGAAAACCTGTCACATGTTTATTGAAGTGATAGTTCACCCAAAATCCAAATTTCGTGAGTGAAATTTGAATTTTGGGTGAACTATCCCTTTAACTCTTTGTTTGAGGATAAAAACATTTTACTGTCGTAATGCAAAGAGCCACATTATAGGGGGGGGGGGTGCATATACCTGAAGATGCATGAAAAAGGTGAGTAGCTAAACCCCTGTAGGGAGGTCTGGGGGCACTATCCCCCCCAGAAAATCTTTGTGATTTTAAAATGTGAGTGAAGCATTCTGGTGTAGGGGAGAGTGGGGTAAGATGAGCCAGTGGGTAAGTTGACCCACCCCTTGTTTCTAGGAAACTATAGGAAAAAGTTAGCATGTGACCAAATATTTGGGAGGCAGGCATCATTTCATAGAGTCTGTGAAGGTTAGAACCACGTGAGTAAAGTGGTTTAACATTTATGACCAAAAAATCATTTTTCACTCTCGAGAGTGAAGTTTCATAAGTTTCATGACCAAAAGAGATGATTGTACATGTGTTTTATACATGGGTTGTGGTATCTATGAGCTACAACATGAGGTAGTAAACCTAGCATGAAACTGCACCATTTTAGCTGTGAGAGCAATAAACCCAAGCTAAGGTAGCTGTGGGGTAAGTTGAGCCACCTATCCTATACACTTAGTGAATGTATTTTGGCTGTATATGTCCAAATGATTAAATCAAGATTCTGTATGTTTGTGATTACAGTAAGTATGTTGCTATAAACAGGAAAAGTTGTTTATAGTGAGGCCAAACTTTACTTTCAAAGAAAAATCTCTGGGATTCTTCCAAAGATGCCACGTAATCGCAAAACTCCCCAAATCTCAGTGAGTTGGTGGCTCAGCAGGAAGTCCCTGCAGTTTGTGTTCACCTGTAACCTGGACAGATGAAATATTAAGTAAAGGGGGAGGTAGGAGATGGATGGAAGGAAAGAAGGGGGGGTTGATCAATTTACCCCACTCCTATGGTCAACTTACCCCATTCATGGGGTAAGTTGAGTCACAAGACCACTTTTTTTGAACATGCTATATTTTAAAAACAGTTATATTTACACTCATTCTGTTAATTTGTAGGGATGCAAAACATCCTGAAATATATGCAGATGTGTTAGTTAGCAACAAAACTATAATTGTCTTGATGTAGTGATCCTGAATACAAAAAGTGGCTCAACTTACCCCACTCTCCCCTACTCTGAGAAGAGGGGGGGGGGTCTACTATGGTCAAGATTTACAAAACTGAAAGGTCGTCTTATGAATACTAAAGGAAAAGAAAAAAGAACAGAACATTTTAGAAAAGAACACTGTCCCTTTTTCGGCGGATTTTTGTGCTACTGCAGAACATTTTGTCAACTTGTAATATAAACATTTCTTAAGTGTATTAAAATGTGCTTTCTCAACTTCTAAAATTTGGATTTAAGGGGGCAGGACATTTATTTGAGGGGGCCCCTGCGTAGAGCCGTAGAGCCGGCCCCCTGCGTAGAGCCGTAGAGCCGCCCTGCTGTAACAACTTTAGTTTCCAGGTTAGTTAGCCATGCATGCTAATATGCTAATATGCTAATATGCTAACGTCACAGTTTAATTCGCTGCTGCTCCATCTGAGCCTGGCCTCCTCAGGCAGCACAGTTTGTGCCTCTATTGGTCTGAATAAATCCAGCGGCAGCCATGCTGGAAGTCAGACAGTGATGGTTACCGGGGGCGACAGGGAGAGCCAATCAGCTGCCAGAGAAAGCAGCTTAACGCCGCAGAGTCCCGGTCTGAGACGGGCTGCGGTGTCGCCACGGTGACAGGACCAGACGGCCGGTCTCTCTGAAGTTAGCACCTGACCAGATGCTTGTACACACACACACACACACACACACACACACACACACACACACACACACTACTCTACACACTAAAAAATGTTGGGTTATCTCTGGAACCCAATTTCTGAGTTATTGGTGTCGAGTTAAATTAAAATAAAGTTGTTTTTCCAGAGTGTAACCCATTTTCAGGGTTATAGGGCTATGAATTTAACCCAATTCCTGGGTTGTGTAAGTAATTGGGTTATTTTTCAGTGAGTAACCCATTTGTTGGGTTAAGGGTTGGGTAATTCTGTGACTTAACCGGCCGGTTCATTTGAAAAAAGCTGTCCGCGCACTACAACATTGGGTTATTTTTAACCCAGCTATTGGGTCGAGCAAGTGCTTTATACACGACCCAATAGTTGGGTTAAAAATAACCCAACATTGTAGTTAGCATAACCCAACTCTTGGGTTGAATATTCAAACCAAAAGTTGGGTCAAAAAGATTAACCCAACCCGTTGGGTTAAAATTAACCCAAAAAAGGGGTTCGTCCTTATTTGAACCAGCAGTTGGGTTAAAATTGGGTTATTTTTTAACCCAACTGTTTTGAGTGTGTAGTAACTCTAGTGTTGATGTAAATCTGCAGTTCATTCATGCTGAATCTTATTTTTTAATATCGGTTTCACAGTTTACAAGCTATTTGTCCTTGTTGAGTTATTATGAAGTGTTTTTAACTTTTTCCCTTAGAAATGTCCTTTTCTCTTCATTAGGTTTATTTTCTTCAGCATTTACCTAGTTGGCTAAACAGAGTCATATATATCTGCGCCTGCTGGGCTTTAGGGCAGCAGCTTTTCTGTCCATGTGCCCAGGAGCCCTGGAGCTGCTGCATTAAGTGGCTTTAGCTCCAAGTGTCGTTCTCCAGAGCAGTGACATCCGTTGGTAGAGTGGGGGAGCTACAGGCTTGTGAAAGTCTTTGAGACATTAGTTTGTCTTGGGACAGCCTGTGTCCAGAGCTAGGGCCTTGTGGTAAAGGTAGTATGGTGAGATTTGTGTGACTACATGGTCAACACCTGCTGGGTTTTGTTGTGTGAACATGGCTGCAGGCCACCGGGAAAACACAACATTTTAACAATACCCCCGTAGCACAAAAAACTTGCTTTCACTGGCAGATTTTTCTACTTATTTCAAGTGAGAATTTGTTTGAAAGAAGTGAAAATGATCTAAAAACAAGTTCATTTTTAGGTGATGAGTCTTATTTTAAGAGGAAAGAGTTTAGTTTTGACTAGAAATGAGACATTTGGACAAGAAATAAGACAAATATTCTTGGAAAGATGTAGAGTTTTTACAGTGTGATATTATCTTTGGATCTTTTTGGGACCTAATGGCATGGATCAAGTCTGGAACAGCGTAGAATTTGATTCTTTTCCATCTGCGTTTGCATTTTAAAGGGATAGTTCAACATTTAGTCAAACTGGCCCATCACCATAATCCCTATAGTCATAGCAGTAGGTTCGTTACCTTTAATTGTCGGTGCAAGCTGTTTTTAGAACGGTGGAGCAGAGCCGTGAGCTGCTCAGAGCTACGCTACGGAGGCTCATTATGGGATTTCTTGGTTTCCCTCATCAAACTCATCAAATACACAATCCAGTCTCAATACCTGGGAATGTTGGTTCTCCATCTCTGACACCATTACAGTCAATGTTCATGAGCGAACCCTTGGACACTTGACCTTTCATACGCCTTTCATACCTTTAATACCTGGGTGTGGGCCCTTAGAGAGAGGTATAGTGTCTGTGTAGCTGATGTCAGTCTGGCCCTCTGCGTTGTGTTTCTCGGTACAGAATGCCCCAGGTGGGGTTCAAACCCTGGTCTTGGCTCTTGGCTCAATGATCACTTGGCAGTCTGGTTTGCACCAAGGGTACCATTCAAACAAAGAGTATGTAAGACTATCTTTTCCTCTAAGGAACACATATGTAAAGACCTCTGGACTTCTGGTTTACCTCCAAAGTCGTCAGTAGGAGTAAATTGAAGCCTGTTGCTTTAGTCGTCCACTGACGCTACGTCCTTCATGCTGCTCCAAGACACAAGCAGTGGAAACCAGCGCCTGGTTGGGACAGAAAATGACCATTTAACTGCCAGTTTGTGAAGTCAGTTTCCATTGCAGGTGGTTTATTGGGAGTGACGTGTTTGCTCAGGAATGCTGGCGTTGCTTTTAATGTCAGGGTGGTGCATATGTAAAACATGAGTACAACAGAAACATGTGTTTTTCTGTCCATGTTTCTGGCTTCAGTCAGTTTAGGGAAGTGGTCGTGCTTCTGTTGTGTAGCTACTTGGTCGCACCTTCACAACCAGGTCACTTCAGTCGACACGGAGGGAAAGTGGTGCGACCATTTTCTCCTCAACAATCCCACTTCCTCTTGTTTTTACAACTCCTGTCAGGTTACCTTGGGGACAGGGAAGAACAGCTCAGGCAGGAATGGATTGGGTGAGGTGGAGTCAAAGGTAACTTCATCCTTTAGTTTCAGGCCTGGTCATCTCTATAGCATCTTCATCCTCGCCTGTTCTTCATCTCATACATCGTGTTTGAAAGGTCAATCAACCAAACACACAAACACACTCCCTCAGCTCAAAGACTTCTAGCAGAGAAGTTTAAGTCATTCACATTCTTAACTTCCTGGAACAAAAACGTGTCACTAATCAGCATCTCCATGGCAACGATGCCTGGGAACATTAGACATCTGAACACTGTGTCAGGAAGTAGACAATAACACTGTGGTTCCTGTGGGGATGTTACTGGTACCTCAATGCAACCAAGGATATGATTAGTTCAGGAGTTAGTCAGATGACAGGTCAAATAGCTTTTTGTGTGTGTGTCAATAGTTTCCTTATTGAGTTTTGTCAATATTGTACCATGAAGTATAAATGTGGTTTTAGGCTGCAACATTTAGAATTTTTTTTGTTTATAAACAAAACTCTGGAAGAATGAAGTCTATTAGTTGACCTTATTAATATCCTTTGATTTGGTTTATTGTCATGTTGGAAAATTCAACTAGTTAACTGGTTGTAAACCGTTCTCACTGTTAAGTGGTGCTGACCTAGTTATTGTCATTCTGATTTTGATTATTTTAGATTAGGAAAGGCAAGGCAAGGCATCTTTATTTCTATAGCAGCGCATTTCATACCAAGGCAACTCAATGTGCTTTACATAAAGACTAAACATGAAGAAAAGAAGCATAAAACAGAATAAAAACAAACAAAACACTAAAAACAGTTAAAAGCAAGAGCAAATAAAAGTAAAAGAAAAGAAAATAGATAAAGTTTTAAGTTCTCAACTATAAGCACGTGAAAAAAGTTGGGGCTGATCTCAGTTCTGCTGGTAGTTTGTTCCACTTGTGAGCAGCATCACAGCTAAATGCTGCTTCACCATGTCTGGTCTGAACTCTGAGCTCCACTATTTTAGATGAATGTATTTCCCATTGTAAAAGGTAAATGTATCAGGCACGAGCTGTTCCTTTAACTAAGATTCACATAGTTAAATAACTGTGGTCATGTGATCGTTCACCTGAAAGGGCTCGTAGCGTTTCTCTACCCAGGTCTTATTGTGTAGTAATAATGGCTGTTGTTCTTTATACACCCTGTATTAGTGTAACTGAAGACTTTACTAAAACCTAACAGCTATTCAATCAGCTCAGATATCACTTTCCTTCGTCGTAAGGCTCCTCGGCTCTGTGTATTTACACAGCTAATATTATTTTTGTGGTATTTCATGATGTAGTAATTTGACATACAGTAGGCTATATAATATTCTAAAAGCAGTACTACTCTAGATCAGTGTTTCTCAACGTGGGGTCCGGGGGGGGGGTCCTTCAGAGGGTTCAACGGGGTCCACAACTTTTTCTTGAAATTTTAATTTTTTTCTAGAATTGTTCAACTTTTTTTTGAGAGAGAGAGAATTCTTTTTTAGTTTTTGTTTTTAGAAACCACTTTTTCTAGATTTTGTTTTTTAACTTTTTTTTTCTAGAACATTTTTTACTTTTTTAAAAAAAACTTTTTTTTTGAGAATTGTACCACTTTTTTCCAGAAATGTCTCTATAATATTTCCAAAGATTCACACCATCGGCCTGAATTTGAATGTACAAAACTTTATTCAGTCTCTGAACAAATATTTGTGTATTTCTGGTGTTTACTTCAAAATGTTGTCCAATGGGTCCATGGTCTAATTTGTGTCAATTTAGGTCCTTGATGTAAAAAATAAAGTTTGAGAGCCACTGGTCTAGATAATAGCTATTTAAATTTGGGTTAGTGGCTGGTTGAGTCTATTTCCGCTCCTCCATTCCACCTCCTCAATCTACCCATTCATATGCATGTATGTATGTATATCTATCTATCTATCTATCTATCTATCTATCTATCTATCTATCTATCTATCTATCTATCTATCTATCTATCTATCTATCTATCTATCTATCTATATGTATGCATGTATATCCATCCATCCATCCATCCATCCATCCATCCATCTAAATGTTTTTCTCCATCTTCCTCGGTCAGATCTCCGTTGAGGAACATCTGAAGCAGCTGACGGACGCTCACAAGGACTTTGGCCTTTTGCACGGTGAGTACAAAGAAGCTCACACAGACAAACATATAGGCTACACACACATACAGAGAGAATGTCATTCTCAGGTTTTCTCAGTTGTTTTGAACATCATTTCCACGCCCGCATTAGAATTTCTCTTATATTTGGATGAACGTGGTAATTCCAGTGGTATTTCACTGACATTTTCTGTCCAAGATATTTCATTTATCGTGTTGTTGTGACTCCTTCTTTCTTTGTCTCTGCAGGATCAGTGGAGAGCCCCTTCGAGCAGGGCGTCTCCCCCAATAATGTGCCCTACTACATCAAGTAAGTACTGACCTGAGAGCTGTGGCTCAGCAGCTCCACTTCACTGCTGTTTATATGTCAAGACGACATGTAAATCTGAGCTGACAGATGAGTTCATTTAGCTGATACTCATTCTAGTGAGGCTGACAGATGATTGTCTCTGCTGCACTAACCCTTTAACAGAGTGTTTTGCATTGCAACTAAAAGCAAATTAAATATCCGACCTAAGAAAAGTGTCTTAAACTTTTTTTAAATTTTCATCATAAGGCTTCAATCCTACAAAAGGATAAAATCTGTAAAATCACAAAACAGCACTGTAGTTTTTAAAAAATCTTTTTCTAACAGGAGGAAATTTGTTGGGGACTAAATTTAGCAGCAGATTAGTCGACGCTCGTTCCTGTAATAAGTATTTGTGACAGCTACATGGTGTGTGGGACTGAGTTGGAATGAACTTGGTAATGAAGGAACGTGTCGCCCACTGCGGTAATGCTGCTCATTTATCTGCTTTCTGATATTTTTTGGACAAAACTCGAGTTGTTGGTTTGACTCTTGAAGATTCTGGGAGATTTTTGTTTTTTCACTCTTCAGTTGATAACAGGAAGAAGGAGTTTGGAAGGTGAGATGTGTTCGGGTGCTTCAACACCTGCCTTTTTTAGCCCAGTTAAACTGAACTGGGTGTGATTCATTTGGGCGTGAGAACAATAATTCAAACCAAAGCAACCGCACCAATACCCTATCAAGGGCGTCGTGTGTGCTGGTCCAGTGTGAATGAGTTCCAAATCCATTAGGCGACACTCGCAAAGTGAAGTTACAAATTTTAGTAAGACATTTCCAAAAAAACTTCTGCCCTCATGGCAGCCAAAACATGTGTTAAAGTGCCCTCTAGGAGCCAAAACGTGTGTTAAAGTGCCCTCTAGGAGCCAAAACGTTTGCTAAAGTGCCCTCTTCAGTGGCGAGGACGCGCTATATGTGCCCTTTTTTTTCCCTTTTCGCCCCTGCCCTTCAAAAAGTCTGTGCACGCCACTGCTGGTGGATACAGGCCTACCACCAAAGTGCTTGAATTATGTAGCAACGGTTGTGTAAAAGTTGTATCAAACAGAAACAGTGTCATAAAATGTAGAGAGAATAAATAAAGATTAACAATCTTCTTTGAGTATCATCTGGCAACATCATTCCCCAACATTTCAATTGAATATATTGGGGATTTGCTGTTAGCTGATAGCTTTTCTAGCATGACAACCAGCTTATCATAGCTAATGTTAGCTAACTACCATAATGTTGAGTTGCTGACTATAGCCTTGAAGCTAGCTAGCTTAGAGAGCTCATTTGATAAATTCTGTTGAAAAATAAAAAGGTATAGCCCTGACTGAGCAGCATTAGCATGTTTCCAGCTTTCTAACGTGTGTGGCTAATGCTATAGCTACCAAGGTGCCTGAATTTTGTGGCGACTCAGTGATGTGTAATATGAAACAGATTGTGGTATATAACGTAGAGAAAATAAAAACAGCCCAACTATTGTGTTTTATTTATTGTAGACTATAAGTTTGGAGTTTGCTGTAAGCTAATAGCTTTTCTGTGGTCTAGCTAGCATGACAGCTTATGAAAGCTAACACGAGCTACCATAACGCTGGCTAATGGCTTTCCTACACAACATTTACCAAGAACCACTATTCATTTTTCACAGCACAATAGCTATATATATATATATATATATATATAAATATAAAATAGCTTGTAGAGCTCAATAGAAAAACTAATCATAAGAGAAAACAGACTATGACTGACCAGCATTTCTCCAGCTTCCTGTGTGTTTTACTAGTTATAGTAGTTCAGTAACTAGCCTTGTGTGTCGCCTCAAGAGCAGTGAACCTAATTGTTCCACATTCTGACACAAGTATTACGCCTTCATCCTGTAAATCATTAACTGTGTTTCCACCAAAACCACCTGAAACATTTGGTTCTTTTTACAACGTTGCTTTGTTCCCACCACAACGTTTAACACAAATGAGTCTAATCTCAACTCAAACCTGACTTTAGTAACTTACTTTAGTAAAACAGACAACATGGAGGACGCTGCCTCTGGTTTCAGTATTCATTTGTATTGATATTTATTTATTCTTTTGGTATTGGTGTATTTATACAGATACTACCCAACAAATCACATACTTATCGAGCTTTATCCTCTCAGATTATCAGCAGTAGACATTAGATTTTCTGTCCAAGCCTGTAGAGCGTCATGAGGACCAGGAACAGGGCCGTTGTATTGGGGAGAAAGGTGATGATAACTCTAGGGGCCCAGCGCCTCAACATCTTTCCAAGAATATTTGTCTTATTTCTTGTCCAAATGTCTCATTTCTAGTCAAAACTAATCTCTTTCCACTTAAAATAAGACTCGTTACCTAAAAATGAACTTGTTTTTAGATACTTTTCACTTAAATTCACAATACATAGAAAAATCTGCCAGTGAAAACAAGTTTTTTGTGTTTGTAATAAGAAAGAAAAACTTGCTCCACTATCAGATTTTTCTACTTATTTCAAGTGAAAATCTGCTTGAAAGAAGTAAAAAGTGTCTAAAAACAAGCTGCTTTTAATGTGATGAGTCTTATTTTAAGTAGAATGAGATTTGTTTTGACTAGAAATAAGACAAATATTCTTGGTAAGATACTTGAGTTTTTGCAGTGTAATGCTGCATTAGCATCAAAACAAAGTAGACTAAATAAATAATGATAATACATACGTAGTCTAAGGAAAAAAAGAAGGAAAAGTTAGGGGGAGGGGCCCACTTTAGTATTCTTTAAGGGGCCCAGAATTCCTAGCAACGGCCCTGACCAGGAAATATATTTCAATTTAGAGCAAACGTAATGTTCATAAGGGAATGTTTTTAAGATATTAGATGAACCTTCACTTCCTGCTTCTTTAACCGGCGGCTTGCTGTGTTGTGACTAAACCACCCAATGAGAGAGACTGCATGTAGCCGGTGCGACGTGATTGGTTGTTTGACGTGGAGTTACGTGACGGCAAGTTGAAGGTAGAAACAGAAGTGACAGATTCTTCTCTCCACATGCAGAGAGAGAGCTGGACCCGACCTTTTCACCGAGACGCTGTGAGTGGCAGCTGACCACACACACACACACACACACACACACACACACACACACACACACACACACACACACACACACACACACACACACACACACACACACACACACACACACACACACACACTCTCACACTCACACACACACACACACACACTCACACACACTCTCATTGTATGTGTGAACACACACATCCGCACTAGTATAAAGAACGTCATAACGAGAATAAAGTCGTACATTTATGAGAATAAAGTCGTACATTTGCGACTTAATTCCCGAAATTTGTGATTTTTTATATTTTTTATTATGTCAATGTGGCCCTAATACTCCGTCGTATATATTATATTATATAATTTTATGTTAAATTATATTATAAAGTCGTAAATTTAACGTTTGTGGTTTATGATGTCAGCTGGTCCCTCAGCATTAGTCAAAAAAAAACGGTGGAAATCATGCAAATGTATGCAAATTTGCTCAAGTTAAGAAAGAATTTCAAAAAACTTGTCATACATTTTTTGTTTGTCTTAATGTAAGTAATCAACTCAGTATTTTTCATGGAGATATCTAAAGGTTAAAAATGTTACCCTATTCACGTGAGAAAAATAATGAATAGGCGTATTATGGGATGTATTTGGGTCTTTTTCTAAACTTTCCCCTGATGGGATTCTTCTGGGCTTTTTTCCCCTCACTCAGGACATGTTGAGGATACAAAACCAGTTGAGTTTGCTTCTGTTGCAGTTTGTTCAACCTTTGTTCATAAAATGACTGGACTAGATGGGTTGCTTGTGTTGTCAAACTGATGAAGATGCTTTCTGAAGTCGTCTATTTGCATGTTTCATCGGTGCAGCGCTTTGATCTCTCAGGGCCACCGTACGTTCATCCTGGAGATTGAAGTCCCAACTTCAAAACAAAAGAGACTTGGACTAAAATTACACAACGTATAGTATACACTACAGGGGATATTATAGGTTTCAGCTTCACACACTGCGGCAGGCAAAGTCTAAACATACAATACGCCTACACACACTTAACACACCCACCCTGTGTGTCATGCATACAAACTGTTTCTCATACACATTCAAGGCACAGTGGAATAGCATATGGTGGACCAACTGCTTCTCATGCATCATCACTGGAGATGCTTTCCTGTAATTATTTATTATACTGAGCACACACAGGTACAAAGACACACAGTGGTGGGCAGGGCCGTAGTACAGCGGAGAAAGGTGAGGGGCCCAGCGCCCAGGGGGGCCCATAAAAAAAAAAACAGTAGTCTAATCTCTCAGGAAAGGCATTCTCTACTTCTGCATAAGACCCTGACTAATACTCATAGTAATGCTGCATTAGCATCAAAACAGAGTAGGCATTTTTTTTTTTTTGCGTTGCGTTGCGTTGCGTACGAACTGATGAAGCCCCTTGGATAAGAGGTGAAACGTTTTCCCAGACAAATACAAGTCCAGTTGCCCACGATTCAATTTGCCCAGAAAAGAACGATGACCTGGATGAATGAGAACATCCATAGACAAAGTAGTAAAGGCTAAATAAAAAATGATAATACGTCACGTAGTCTAAGAAAAAAAAAAAGGTGGAAAAGTCAGGGGGTTAGGGGGCCCACTTTAGTTTTCTTGCAGGGGGCCCAGAATTCCTAGCAACGGCCCTGGTGGTGGGGGTTAAAGAAGAGTTGAGACTCCAGTGACCCCCCCCCTTGTTAAAAGCAAAAGGCAGCTTTTTTGTCTTTTCCCCTCTACGTCCTTGCCTCTTGCAGTTTTCCCTCCTCTGTGTTTCGCTCTCTTCCATGACACTGAGTGAGGAAATCCTGTGAGTCTGTTTCTCTCTCTCCCTCTGTCACGTCAAGGAGGTGAAAAACCTCCGTGGATGGTGTGTGTCTGTCGAGGCTCCTCTGCTCTCAGATGCAGCGGGGATGGGGGAAGGGAGGCAGAGGCAGCGAAGCCTCAGCTCCTCCTTGTCCAACCGAGCGGCGTCAAGTTTCTCTGGGAAAGTCGGGGCGAGCCAGGAAATGTGCCGAGTTTAATTTCAAAATAAAAGCACCAGTAAATTCCTGTGATTCATCTTACTTGCTCTATTTGCTGTTTACAGGGGCGTAACTAGATGTTTTTGATAGGGGTGGCCCAAGTGGGGCACTGGGGTGGCATGAAGCGTGCACACACAAACACACACCCACACAGGTTTTGGCCATACTCAATACTACACAACTAGACAGGAAATGAAAATAGTGGCAACATACAATTGTGATAACAAACCTCAGTATTTTATTCTTGAGAAAAGAATTACTTGACAAAGTCCAGTATAAACAATGTATAAAATGCCTCTGACTGGGCATATAGCCCATAATATTTTGGGGTGGCACCTGGGGGGGGGCAGTGCCACCCAAGGCCTCTCCCTTAACACGCCACTGGCTGTTTAGCCATTAAAGACGGCGCTTGTTATTTAGATTTTAGTTGATATTGAAAATGAATCTTGCAAATTTGGAATTGACCAAATTAAAGTGCAGGAGAGGTAAACCTGTCTTAAAGGGATAATTCAACATTTTGGCAATTTCATCTATTGCCATAATCCCTATAGTCATAGGAGTAGGTTCATTACCTTTAATTATAGGTGCATGTTGTTTTGAGATCGGCGGGGCAGAGACGTGAGCTGCTCAGTGAACGGTCCAGGTCCCTGCCCCTCATCAAACTCATCAAATACACAATCCAACAACTCCACAACGCTCCTGTGGACAAGTTGTGACCTGCACATTCACCACGCTATGAGATAATAATGTAAAAGTACGAGATGACGAGTTGTTTTTGAGGCAAATGCGTAGCCGGAACTACATTCCAGACACGGCTGCTGGGCGGAGGGATTTCAGAAGAGAAAGTAGGTCTGAGTATTTGCTTCATGTGTCCTAATGTTACATAATTATACATGATTATTTCATAGCGTGGCGACTTCTCCACAAGGGTGTGATGATAATTCTAGGGGCCCAGCGCCCAGTAGGGCCCACAAAATACCCAGCAGTCTAATCTTTGTATGACTGAATTATTCTGCTTAGACCCTGACTAATACTCATAGTAATGCTGCATTAGCATCAAAACAAAGTAGGCTAAATAAAAAATGATAATACATACGTAGTCTAAGAAAAAAAGTGGAAAAGTCAGGGGCCCACTTTAGTATTCTTTCAGGGGCCCCAGAATTCCTAGCAACGGCCCTGGTGATTAACCAACTGACAATGGGCTCTATGCAAAGCTCCACTACTTCCTGAATTTAAGGCAGCTCCTTTATTTCCTGTCTTACATTATTGGACAAACTGATTAATCCAGGTGTGTCTGACCATTGTGACTACTCAGACACACCTGGATTCATCAGTTTGTCCAATAATGTAAGACAGGAAATAAAGGAGCTGCCTTAAGTTCAGGAAGTAGTGGAGCTGTGCATAGAGCCCATAGGGGAATTTGCCAAAATGTTGAACTATCCCTTTAAGATAAATAATATTATGGCGCACAAGAAAGGAAATTGTTACAAATTTAGCTATATGGCTGTGTCCGAAATCCCCCCCTACTCACTATATAGTGACCAGGCCATTTTGTAGTGGTGTCCGAATGTCTAGTGATTATTAATGTTCACTATCTAGTGACTGAATCTATCTCACAATTCACCGCCAAATGTAGTGAACATCCGATGGTCACTAACCGGAGCAACATATCCCATCATGCATTGCGTTCACGGATCGACGCCGTTACCACAGCGGCCCAGAGCGACCGGTGTAGCTACCAAATAAATGCAAGTAGTGACCGGTGTAGCTACCAAATAAATGCAGTAGTGACCGGTGTAGCTACCAAATAAATGAAGTAGTGACCGGTGTAGCTACCAAATAAATGCAGTAGTGACCGGTGTAGCTACCAAATAAATGAAGTAGTGACCGGTGTAGCTACCAAATAAATGCAGTAGTGACCGGTGTAGCTACCAAATAAATGCAGTAGTGACCGGTGTAGCTACCAAATAAATGCAGTAGTGACCGGTGTAGCTACCAAATAAATGCAAGTAGTGACCGGTGTAGCTACCAAATAAATGCAGTAGTGACCGGTGTAGCTACCAAATAAATGCAGTAGTGACCGGTGTAGCTACCAAATAAATGCAGTAGTGACCGGTGTAGCTACCAAATAAATGCAGTAGTGACCGGTGTAGCTACCAAATAAATGCAGTAGTGCAGCAGCCTCAATAAATGTGTCCAGCTGCCAGAGTTGTCCGGTCGCGGCTTCCACAGACTCCCACAACAAACGTCGGAGCAAATTTCCTTACAAGCGTTATAAACTGACCACAGACTCTGGATAGCGAAGCTAATTTCTGTTAGCCCGTCTATGGTGTTTTACATTAACGTTAGCATTAAGCTAGCGGACGTTATGCTTAGTTGTGACACTGGCTGTGTGTGTTTTGAATGTTGTTTCAAACTATGTGGGTTTGATTGAACATCTTTAATGCTTAAATATATATATTACCGCTTAATGCTTTACTCCTCTACACCGGCCGTTACCATGGTTGTATCCATGGTAACTACACCGGCCGTTACGATCGCGGTTGTTTTAATTACGCGACGTAGAGTCCGAAAGTGTTTTTTTTATTTGACCAGTGAGTCACTATATTGAATTCACTAGTGAGTAGTGAGTAGGGATGAGGGAATGAGGGAATGAGGGAATGAGGGAATGAGGGAGGGGTTTAGGACACAACCTGTCTTTTTTATTTCTTAACTCCAGCTCTTATTTTGAAGGAGTGAGCGGAAGTGGTTGTGGTTGTGTTCCGCTAGCTGTTGACCAGTCAGCCTCTGCAGCCCACCGCCGGCGCTTTACACTGTAAATCTCGGGACCCCTCTATTTCTCTCTCTCTCTCTCCGGCCGGTTGAGGATTGAGGACGCCTGTTCGAATCCCGGAGAGGGGGTCGGTCTAGGGGGGTGTCGCCTCGGTTTCTTCCCCCGGGAATTCGGTTCATTTCCACGGGGACTGAGGACGCGATGCGGGAGCAGCTTCGGAAGTGAGTGGCCGGGATGAAAGGGACATAAAGGGAAATAAAGGGGGGGTGTTACGTTATAACCTCCGCGGTGAAGAAGAACAGCCATGGTCACGTTAACGGTAAAGAATAGCCATGGTAACCGTTAAAGAATAGCCATGGTAACAGAATAGCCATGGTAACGTTAAAGAATAGCCATGGTAACCGCGCTGCTGGTCATAATGCAGTAAACCTGTTCCCAGTGAAAACACACGGCGGCTTGTGGGGTTTCACAGCGGCTGAGGAGACAGCGGTGAGTCGCATTCCGTGGATAACACACATTATTTCACGTGGAGAAGCTACTGGCGAATTTGCGCAAAAAATGAGCGAAAAAATGTGAAAAACCCCCTCGACGGTGAGACGTTTAAATTCAGTCCAGCGCATAGGAAAATAGACTCCTTCCCTCCCTCTCTGCTGTTGTGTTGGTACCAGACCAGATCTATCTGTATCTGTATGTAAGCTAACACAGAGTAAAAAAACGCCACTGTAAATAAATAAATACATTCCATTAATAAAATATCCACGTTTGACTTTAGTATATATTATTTTTGCGTCGTAATTATCCAGGTCGTGGTGCGTGGGAACAGAAATAGGACGTGTTTTTTTTTTCCCAAAGAAAAGCGAGAAGAGAAACGGTTGTTTTTGGGGGCAGACATTAAACCGAGCAGCCCCCCCTTTCCTTTCCTTTCCTTTCCTTCACAGCAGCTTTTTGGTGGTGGTTGTTGCCGGGGAACCAGGCGAGGTGTGTGGTCAGCAGTCCTCTGGACCCCCCCCCCCCCCCCCCCCACCCTTCTTGATGCATATTCCCATTCCCATTCCCATTCTCTATGTTTGTGCTGTTTCACTGCTCTTCATTGAAATAAACAGAGAGAATCTGTGCCTGCGTTTATTTGCTGGATTTTGTGTTTTTGTGGTTGCGTTCCTCCTCTGTGCCACCAATTTTTTTTTGTGCTTTTTTTTTATGTTGTGTGTCGATTTTGATGTGATGCTTCGGTCGGTCTATTTTGGGATGCATGCGAAATAAAGCCAGGCCATGGCTTCGTTCTGTGCTGCTCATCCTCCAGATTGTTGGTCAGCGCTCAGCTGTAACGTGGGATGTGGGATGTGGTCGTCTTGCACTGATACTACATGGGGCTTTAAATCTGTGTGTGTGTGTGTGTGTGTGTGTGTGTGTGTGTGTGTGTGTGTGTGTGTGTGTGTGTGTGTGTGTGTGTGTGTGTGTTGGTGAAATGAGAGCACAGGGGGGGGTTGGCTGGTACAGATTTTTGGCACCGATGTGATTGCAGGTGTGTGTTGAAGCTTTTTATCCATCAGCTGTACACAGACACACACAGATGCTGACATGCTCAGGCATGATTGTTATGTCTTGTGTTGTGTGCGAGCTTGTCGTCTTTGTGTGTGTGCGTTGTTATCAACCCCCACCATCTATCGAGGCTCGATCTGTGGTTGGCAGAAAGTTGTGGTGTCATGGCTGACTTTGTTGATAAATTCAGTAATTGCCGGTATAAAAGACGTGATAACTCAGCCCTAACTGACATGTCGGATGTTTTAAAGATGATACTAGATAGTGGTTATCCGTGGTCCTGGGGGGGTCGTTAGCCCACCAGCAGCCTGCAGCTCAAACACCAGGATAGAAGTGGTGAATCAAACCAGATCACCATCTGTTTCAGACGTTGTATGTTAATATGATAAAACGATGACTTGTAAGTTGAGGGTTGAGCTAATAGACTGGAGTCAATGTGGATACACAAACATGTAATTATGGCAATGATGGATTCTACATTCCACTGTCTTTACAATGGTTGAACAGCCAATTAGTTGTTTTACATGGAAACGGTTGTTTCTATAGTAACTTCTTGTAACCAAAGATGTACACTATCTATCTATCTATCTATCTATCTATCTATCTATCTATCTATCTATCTATCTATCTATCTATCTATCTATCTATCTATCTATCTATCTATCTATACTGCAAAAACTCAAAATCTTACCAAGAATATTTGTCTTATTTCTAGTCAAAATGTCGTTTCTAGTCAAAACAAATCTCATTATACCTAAAATAAGTATATTTATACATATAGGCTACATACATAGTTATACATAAAAAAGCAGCTTGTTTTTAGACACTTTTTAACTTATTTCAAGTCTATTTTCACTTGAAATAAGTAGAAAAATCTGACAGTGGAGCAAGTTTTTCTTCCTTATTACAAACATAAAAAACTTCCTTTCACTGGCAGATTTTTCTACTTATTTCAAGTGAGAATTTGTTTGAAAGAAGTGAAATTTATCTAAAAATTAGTTATTTTTTAGGTGATGAGTCTTATTTTAAGTGGAAATAGATTAGTTTTGACTAGAAATGAGACATTTTGACAAGAAATAAGACAAATATTCTTGGAAAGATTTTTAGTTTTTGCAGTGTAGCTGTCTAGCTGTCTTTCTGACTATCTACAGCACTGATGCTGGTTATATTAATTTGTTAAGTCACAGGCAGAGTGATAATATTTAATTCATCTTTACTCACTACATCTTAGCCCCTCTTAAAGGTACATTGTGTAGGAATTCCTCCCATCTAGCATTGCGGTTGTATATCGCAGGCAGCTCAATCGTATTTTTCATGCTGCATTCACCTGAAATTGGGCAGACGGCAGACGGACGACAGCCGCTGCACGTAACAGCATAAACAAGCCTCTATGGAAACAAGTGGTCCGTCAGCACCAGGCAAAACAATACACGTGACAATATGTTCAGAGCTGAGAGGAACACTTCAGTTTGTTGATGGGGGTGATTACTGATTAATGAAAAACAGACTTTTGAGCGAAATAATCGTTTTTCGTGAATAGATAACAGGAGAAGTTACACAATGTCCCTTTAACCTCGTGTATTTGTAAGTGTTATCGGTCATCGGTATTGGCATTGGTTATGAGAAGCAGGAAGTTATCTGTATCGGTGGGAAAAAGCAGTTAATGTGCATCCCTAGTGAAAAGGGCAAGTTTAATTTTCTGATAACTAAAAAACAGAAGAGACTTGGGTTTAACTTTAAAACATTTACCGTTTTTACTTGTACACCATTAAGACATACTTAGATTAGCCTAGCTCATGTAGCAGTGTGACTGTCAGGCTAGGACACATGATATAAGGATGCATCTACAGTTTGCATCATGTTTTTCTTGGGCTGCATTCACATGGAATCCGGCAGACGGACCTCAGCCATGGGACGGAACGGGGAAATATAATTCTGATTTCTCCTGATATTTTATTGCAAACTGAAACTTATGTTAAATTCCTTCCAAAGTGTCACATCCAGTTGTGAATGCTGTGGCGGAATGACATCCAATTTGCTGTCCGCCGTCTGACGTCTGCCTGATTCCATGTGAATGCAGCACTATTCATTCAAAAACCCTTGTGCTAAGTGCAATAACAGTGATGCAACTGTGAACCAAGGATTAATTGAAATGGTTTAATGAAAATAAACATGTACAGCAATGCCCTGGCATCTACTTTAAAGGGATAGCTCACCCAAAATTCAAATTTCACTCATTATCTACTCGCCCTCATGTCGACTGACTGAGTCCTCTGTGTTTTCTCAGATTTACAGGGGGGTCCGCGCAGCAGTATTTGTCCATATAATGGTTATTCACACCGGTCTGATACCTGCAGACAGCTGCTAGCTCGCGTTAGCTCCAGAGCAAATCCACACACTCACACACAGCCTGATAGAATCTCTTACGAACAAACAAATTGAGTGCCTCTATTACTTTCCTAGATTAGATTTTTTCCCCCTGCTTTTCCCTATCTGAGGTCGTTGTTAATTTAATATCTTTTCTGGTTTTACAGTGCTGCTTAGATAAAACAAGCAATTTGAGCATGTCCCCTTAGCCTCTCGCTATTTTACACACCAGGCAATTAAACTAGAAAATAATCAGCAGACTAATCTTTCAAGAAAATAATTGGAAATAAATCCTCACAGCTCGGAAACTGGAAATTATTTTTCTGTTGAGTGAACAAGCAATTACTCCTCCTGTTTTTACACCTTTTTCTAATATCAGTCGTAGTACATGAAGACTATATTCCTGATTGGACCCTTTAGTTTAATATTATTAAACTGCTGCTGATATTCTATATTTATCTGCAGATGTGCATTTTCCAGTCATGCAATTTTGAGTAAAAGTTACAGAAATTACACAGCCTTTTTTTAAATGGACAGTTTTTGATTTTAGTACTTTAGTAGTAGATGGAGAAATTGGGAATTTTTGGCCACGCCCATTTAGAGAGACAGGAAGTGAAACTGTTTCTATCGTTTGAGCCTCTCATGGAGCATCTTTCCATTTATTGAATATCTTTGGCTGAAATAAGAAGATAAATCCAAGCTACACACAATGTGGCATGTTGCTAGTGCTAGCCTAGCAACTACAGCTTCACAGAGCCGCTAACATGGTGCTAGATTTTCGGCCTTGGGAAGCTGATTGATTGATTGATTGATTGGTTGATTGGTTGGTCGGTCGGTCGATCGATTGATTGTGATTTGCTGAAGCTGATGTGGTATCTACAGTCTACAACAAGAATTTTGGGGAACATTTTGCACCATATTATTTTCACAGTAACTTCAGGGAGGCTTCTCCTTTAGCCCCGTGGTTCTCAACGTGGGGTCCACGGACCCCCAGGGGTCCTTCAGAGGGTTCAAGGGGGTCCACAACTTTTTATTGAAATTCTTCCACTTATTTTTTTTTTGGGGGAATTTTTATTATTAGTATTATTGTTTTGGTGTGGGTTTTTTTTTGAGAGTTTTACCACTTTTTTTGTAGAAAATCTTCAACATTTCTCTTTTTTTTTTTGAGAAATTTTTTTTAACCACTTCTTCCTACAAATGTTTAAATGTTTTAGGAGAAATTGTACCACTTTTTATTATTAGTATTATTGTTTGTTTTTTTTGAGAGTTTTACCACTTTTTTTGTAGAAAATCTTTAAGATAGATAGATAGATAGATAGATAGATAGATAGATAGATAGATAGATAGATAGATAAATAGATCCCCGAAGGAAATTCATCTATTTTTTTTTACTATTTTTTTTAGACATTTTTTTAACCACTTCTTCCTACAAATGTTTAAATGTTTTTGGAGAAATTGTACCACTTTTTTCCAGAAATGTCTCTATAATATTTCCAAAAATTCACGCCATTGGCCCTAATTTGAATGTACAAAAAAAGTAACGTTATTCAGTCTCAGAACAAATATTATTTGTGTATTTCTGGTGTTTGCTTGAAAATGTTGTCCAATGGAGGTCCGTGGTCTAATCTGTGTCAGTTTAGGGTCGTTGATGTAAAAAAGGTTGAGAAACCGCTGCTTTAGCCAGAGGATATAATACCCATGATGCACCAGTTCATCTGTTTGCTCAGCTCATCAGTTCACCGTTGTGTCTGTTTTGTCGTTCTGCAGCCACCAGACCCAGACAACATGCTGGGACCATCCCAAGATGGCCGAGCTCTACCAGTCTCTGGGTGAGAAGCTGCTTTTCATCCTACAGACTTCCTCTCTTCCCTCTCTTCCCCCTCTTCTTTAATCCTAACCCAGGTCGTTCTTCTCTCTCTCTCTCCGTTCTTTCTTCTCTCTCCAGCCGACCTGAACAACGTCCGGTTCTCGGCCTACCGGACGGCCATGAAGCTGCGGCGGCTGCAGAAGGCTCTCTGCTGTAAGTCTTCTATATCATGTTCACTTTTCCATTGTTTGTGGTTGGATTGGTCCTTTATCTAGTTCAAGGTTATAGGAAACTGAACTTTAAAATATGATTAAATCTAAAATATGTTAAATCTCTAAACATGATTAAAATGTAAAAAATGTGATAACCTTGTATTAGACCATCCTATTACTATGAGGCGCCTCTAATTTATTAGATCTTAAGACGACCAGTCGGCCTGATGGGTGTTGATCTATTTAAACTATGATGCAGTTTTGACTGATATATTTTTTGTATGTTTTTATTTTGCACAAGGTGTGTTCTGATTGGAAGTTGGAAACTTTCCATGGGAACTAATGGGAATAAAAGGGAATAAACGGGGAAAAAATAAGAAATTTACAAAATTGAAGGTTGGCCCGTAACAGGGAACTTAAATATAGTTGTGGAAAATATATTGTAGCATAATCTAGGTTAAAGCAACCAGATTTAATCCAATATAGTAAGTCATATTTTACTCACCATTCATGTTTTTGTGGTTCTGTAAAATAATTGATTGTTCATACAAGAATTAAAACTTGATAAAGTTCTACTCACAAATAAATCTGTTGAAATGTTTTTTAATTGTATTATTTAGCATGGATGTCTGCTTATGACAAAACAAAATGTTTACATTTATGTTTAGATATGATACAGTTTGTTTAAATTACCCCCAATTAGTTAATTTCCAGTTAATTCCCATAAATTCCAAATAATTCCCATGGAAAGTTTCCAATTTGGAATATTTCCAAAATTCCCTAGCTTAACTTCCCATGGAAAGTTTCTGGAAATTGACCAGAAATGGACAGGAAAGTTTCTGCCCCTTTGCCCCTCGTCCCACACTGCAAAAACTCTACATCTGACCAAGAATATTTGTTTTATTTCTAGTCAAAACAAATCTCATTCTACTTAAAATAAGACTCATCATATAAAAAGCAGCTTGTTTTTAGACACGTTTTACTTCTTTCAAGCAGATTTTCACTTGAAATAAGTAGAAAAATCTGATAGTGGAGCAAGTTTTTCTTTCTTATTACAAACACAAAAAACTTACTTTCACTGGCAGATTTTTCTACTTATTTCAAGTGAAAATGAGTTTGAAACAAGTGAAAATGATCTAAAAACAAGTTAATTTTTAGGTGATGAGTCTTATTTTAAGTGGAAAGAGATTAGTTTTGACTAGAAATGAGACATTTTGAGAAGAAATAAGACAAATATTCTTGGAAAGATGAAGAGTTTTTACAGTGCATGCCTCAAGTGTGTCCCAGTCCTCCTCCACTTTGCTCTTTATTTCCCTCCATCTCTCTTTTCTTCTCTGTTCGGGCTGTTTTTCTTCTTTCTGTCGTGTGTTTCCTCCTCCCATCCCATCATCTCATCTCTACGATCTTTGTCCCTCATCTCACACCATCTCTGCGTGTTTCCGTGACTCCATATGTGTGTTAACTCATCATCCCTCTGGTCTCTAACTGCAGAGTGTGAACCGCCCACGAGCTGTTTAGTGTGATACGTTTTAATTTTAAGGTGTATAGCTACGTAGTTGCAGCCAATTTCATTCAATCTGTTGTTTTCATTTAGTTGTTTTTTGCTCTTATTGAGTAGATCCGGTTTCCTAAACTCTAAACTATTTAGATGAATTACTATTACTTCTTTTTTTAACCCTGAAAGTTGCTCTGTCCGTTCACGATGCCTTCACTGCCACACAAACACCCATAAAAACCTTCCTACCTTTACTCTTCATCTTAGCCTTTGTTCATGTTCTATAATATATAATATAATATAATATAATATAATATAATATAATAATAATATAATATAATATAATATAATATTTGGCTTTAAGAACAGTTTCCAGAGCATGAAATGGATCAGTAAGATGAGAGTAGTTTTAATTAAACCCATTTTTCAACCTTTAAATTAAAGGTCCCATGTTATATAAAGTCAGATGATTCTTTAATAATGAATCAGGTCTAAGGTTTGAAATTAATACTGTGAAATGATCAAAGTTCTATCATATCATATCATTTGTATTGAGAAACTGCTACTTCTACCTGAAACTGGCTATATTTTTATTGTATTACAAACTCAACAGTTAGCCAATCAGAAGTCTTCTCACCTCTGATTGGCTAACTGAGCTATTGGTACAAGAGCTAGCTTCTTCAAACCACAAATACATTTTATTGACTTGACATTTGTCATTTTACTGAATGTTGCCTGAGCTGCAGAAGCTAAGCTAATTAGCATCTTTCCCAGTCCTATACTGTATGTTTTAAAGGGAAATTGCTCATATTTTAATAAGAAGCCACATTTGAATTGTTTTGAATCACTCTCTGTCTTTTTACATTTACTGAATTACACCAGTGCCACAAACTCAACACTTCCTGTGTTTTTTTAAAGGGATAGTTCAACATTTTGCCATAATCCCTATAGTCATAGCAGTAGGTTCGTTACATTTAATTGTCGGTGCAAGCTGTTTTTAGAACGGCGGAGCAGAGCCGTGAGCTGCTCAGAGCTACGCTACGGAGGCTCATTATGGGATTTCTTGGTTTCCCTCATCATCAAACTCATCAAATACACAATCCAACAACTCCACAACGCTCTGGTGGACAAGTTGTGAGCTGCACATTCACCACGCTATGAGATAATAACACAACGTTACCACACAGAGTTGTTTTAGAGGGAAATACAGAGACTGATGATGAAAAACTGTCCCTGAAGGCAACGTGCATCAGAGGTTTTACATGAATTTCCCTCTAAAACAACTCTGTGTGGTAACGTTGTGTTATTACTGGTATCTCATAGAAAATGCAGTGTAATTAGAAGAGATACTCTCTCTGTCCCTCCACAGTGGACCTGCTGAGCATCTCACTGTCTCTCTGTCTCTCTCTGCTTCTCCACAGTGGACCTGCTGAGCATCTCACTGTCTCTCTGTGTCTCTGTCCCTCCACAGTGGACCTGCTGAGCATCTCACTGTCTCTGTCTCTCTCCCTCCACAGTGGACCTGCTGAGCATGCCCATGGCCTGTGAGGTGTTTGAGCAGCACGGCCTGAAGCAGAACGAGCAGCTGCTGGACATCAACCAGCTGGTCGGCAGCTTGACCAGCCTGTACACGAAGCTGGAGCAGAGCCACGCCCACCTGGTCAACGTCCCGCTGAGCGTCGACATGTGTCTCAACTGGCTGCTCAACGTCTACGACACGTAAGAGCATCACACACACACACACACACACACACACACACACACACACACACACTGGAGATATAAAGGGATAGTTCAACATTTAGTCAAACTGGCCCATTGCCATAATCCCTATAGTCATAGCAGTAGGTTCGTTACCTTTAATTGTCGGTGCAAGCTATTTTTAGAACGGCGGAGCAGAGCCGTGAGCTGCTCAGAGCTACGCTACAGAGGCTCATTATGGGATTTCTTGGTTTCAAACTCATCAAACTCATCAAATACACAATCCAACAACTCCACAACGCTCTGGTGGACAAGTTGTGAGCTGCACATTCACCACGCTATGAGATAATAACACAACGTTACCACACAGAGTTGTTTTAGAGGGAAATACAGAGACTGTTGATGAAAACCTACTGCTATGACTATAGGGGTTATGGTGATGGGCCAATTTGCCAAAATGTTGAACTATCCCTTTAACACATTCTTACACATTGTTGTTGTTGTTGTTGTTGTTTTGTGGTGGAACAGCGGCCGCACTGGAAAGATTCGGACTCTGTCGTTCAAAACTGGAATCATCTCGCTCTGCAAGGCTCACCTGGAGGAGAAGTACCGATGTAAGTCTATCAACACATTAACCCCTTAACGGCTGCATCAGCACTAAACACTATTAAAGGACAATTCCAGGAGAATTCCACTGGGGGCTGTATGTTCCTAACATTTTAGGTCTAACAGAAGGAATCTGAAGGTTTTCAGTTTAATGTTTCCTGTTTTGCGGTAGTTATGGTCTGTCCCCGCGTCGCCACGGCAGCGATGAATGGGAGCGGATGGAAGTTCTGCTGCTTAGGCTGTTTCCATCCCTCAAAGCCACAGACAGCGTCAGATGGAGACTCAAACATGCACCCAGAAGTTTATTTACTTCAACAAGCCGACATGTTTGTGAAACTAGATCTAATTCAAAGTCTGGCGGAGTCGAGACCCAAGTTGACGCTCGGTGTGTTCAGGTGCAGTGGGAAGCTCCCGTATGTGTTGACGCTCGGTGTGTTCAGGTGCAGTGGGAAGCTCCCGTTTGTGTCAGAAACACAGGAATATCAACTCTGGACTTGCTTCAAGTAAATAAACTTCTGGCTGCATGTTTGAGTCTCCATCTGACGCTGTCTGTGGCTTTGAGGGATGGAAACAGCCTCAGCAGCAGAACTTCAATCCGCTCCCATTCATCGTTGCCGTGGCGATAAAGTCGTACATTTCCTACGAGAATAAAGTCATAACATCACAAGCATAAAGTTGTAAATTAACGACTTTATTCTCGAAGTTTGTGATTTTTTTATTTGTCAATGTGGCCCTGATACTTAGTCGTAATAATGTGACAATGCAAAGTGAAGATTTAATGAATCTAACCTGTTTCATTACTCCCCCCCCCCCCCCCTCCAGTCTTGTTCCGTCAGGTCGCCAGCGCCACCGGGTTCTGTGACCAGCGGCGCCTCGGCCTCCTGCTCCACGACGCCATCCAGATCCCCCGGCAGCTCGGAGAGGTGGCGTCCTTCGGGGGCTCGAACATCGAGCCCTCGGTCCGCAGCTGCTTCCAGTTTGTACGTCCACCCCTGCAACAGTCCGTTGTCATGGATACATGACAACAACCTCCATTCATACCAGTCATACGTGCCTGAGGCGGAGTGATAGCTACGCTGTGATAAGGCTTTAGAATAGTAGCCGTGGTATATGCTCATTATACCACGGTTAACAACCAATCAGATCGCCGGGTTTCACCTTTACGTTTTATAATCTCCTGTGAGAAGGAAGGTAAAGGACGAGCGACGCTCCACATCAGGCTGAAAACAGCTGCATTCAGCCGAGGATTAAAGCTCTGCTGGTTATTTGGGGCAGCGGGACGGTCAAACTAAACTAGTGTGTGTGTGTGTGTGTGTGTGTCGTGTGCGTCCACACACAGTACAGACACACACAGTACAGACACACAGTTATGTGTTGGTTTTATTGGATTAGTGGACAACAGTTTTCTACTTCCTGTCCTCAGAGCTCTGTGGTGTCGTCACCTGTCTGACGGTGTTTCAGTGATTCTTCTAAGGAAACGTAGAGAAGTTTCTGACTGAGCTGTTATTTCAATGAAGGTTGTTTTCACTGTGGAGGAACTGGAGGAACTGGAGGAACTCTGACTCACTGATTCCAACTCCAGGAATAGTTTTTATTCATGTTATTTAACCCCCCAACACCCACTGGCCTGTGGCTGGTTTAGAGATGTTCCAATACCAGTGTGTTAATATGATTATTAACGTTGTTCAGGTTAAAGCCTAACCCTGTAAAACATGAATGAACACAGCTAAAGAAAGACTTTTAACTTTCTTCTATTGTCTAGTTTGACAGTCAGACACAACTGGAAGAGAATAAATGTAAATGTAGGAATAAAGAACACTTCCTTTACAGACTGAGAAGTTCACTCTGGTCTAAACGCTGCACCACTGGCAGGACATTTCCTGATACCGAATGGGAACAACTCTTAGTCTTGTAGCTTGTAATTAAAGCTGGGCCCGCCAGCATTAAGGGGTTAAAATCTGACGGTGCTGTGATGTGGTTGTTCCAGGCCAACAACAAACCAGAGCTGGAGGCCGCCATGTTCCTGGACTGGATGCGGCTGGAGCCCCAGTCCATGGTGTGGCTCCCCGTCCTGCACCGCGTGGCGGCCGCCGAGACGGCCAAGCACCAGGCCAAGTGCAACATCTGTAAGGAGTGTCCCATCATCGGCTTCAGGTCAGTGACGCTCCTTATTACACAGATTCACCTTTAACTTAAAGGATATTACACACATTTACCTTTAACTTAAAGGATCATTTCTGTTTTTTTACAACCTGGACCTTATTTCTATCATAAACTCCGATCATTTCCTCCCCCAGATAACTTTGGTGTCATTACAAGTGGTTGTGATGAAATGAGCTCCAGCCGTGAGGCGCGTATATCCGTATAATGGAGTCTACAGGGCAGCAGAATGCAGCCTCTAAATAACACATTATCTGCAGAGAAACTCCTTCATTTCACCAAGATTTAGTTCTGATAGGCTAGTGCTATTCCCCTCTGAGTCCGGGGTTAGCTGTTATCAACATCCGGGGTCTGTAGGTTGACCTGCTGACCTCTGACCTGGATGATGTCATCTCTGAGCGCCGCGCGGCTCATTCTGATAATAATCATTCTGCTTCGGCATTCGGGTCCATTTTTATCTCAACTAGCCGGAGCTTTAGTGAGTCCAGGTTGAGGAGAGGAAGCCTGTGGAAGCTGAACTTCATCCAGCTGCTCATTTTGTTCTGACAAGTCAGAAACACGCAGAAACCAACCGTAGCATTAGCGGTAGCAACAAGCTCAGAGATGACATCATCCAGGTCAGAGGTCAGTAGGTCAACCTACAGACCCCGGATGTTGATAACAGCTAACCCCGGACTCAGAGGGGAATAGCACTAGCCTATCACAACTAAATCTTGGTGAAATGAAGGAGTTTCTCTGCAGATAATGTGTTATTTAGAGGCTGCATTCTGCTGCCCTGTAGACTCCATTATACGGATATACGCGCCTCTCGGCTGGAGCTCATTTCATCAAAACCACTTGTAATGACACTAAAGTTATCTGGGGGAGGAAATGATCGGATTTTATGATAGAAATAAGGTCCAGGTTGTAAAAAACAGAAATGATCCTTTAACACAGCGTCATGTGGTTATTCTGGTTCCCAGTTAAACGTCGTCTTTCCTTCATCCAGATATCGGAGTCTCAAACACTTCAACTACGACATCTGCCAAAGCTGCTTCTTCTCCGGCCGCGTTGCCAAGGGACACAAGATGCAGTACCCCATGGTGGAGTACTGCACCCCGGTACGAACACATGAACACACTCACACACTCACACACATCAGCCCAGAACAAACACACTCACACACATCAGCCCAGATGTTCTAGCTGGAGAAACACTGATTCAGTTAGAGGAAATAGAGCTTTACTCAGTGTCCTCTTCATCAATGACACATCTGTAGTTAGAGCAACACCTCTTAAATGTCTGTTTCTCTCCTCTAGTAGCTGTTGTGAGCTGGTGGAGACCAAACACAGAGCTAATAGAGATAATAACAGTATTTGAAGTAGTTTATTGAACTGGTCTGTGTCTGATGAATGTAGATATTAACATGTTGGTTGCAACAACTGGACCTACGCCACCTGCTGTGTAAATTCTGCATTACATTTCTGGACTGTGTCAGAATCTGTAGAAATAAAGAATATTACAGATTCTACAGAAGACTTCAAACTAAATAAACGGATTTACTACTTATAAAGTGGTTTCTGTTGCCCAAACTCAAGGCTACAGCCATAAATCATTAACTCCCCCTCACCGGCTGTTTGAATGAAGCCAACTGAAACCACTGTTCCCTCTCAGGTGTTTTACTGCTCCTCCTCTTTGCCCAGAAGACAAAAAAGTTGCACTCAAATATCCCGACTAGTTTCCTGTTTATTTCTCCCTCATGTGGCTTCGAATGGTGAAATGTAGCTATGACCTTAACTATGGTCTGTAGTGCAACTAGGATTTAAGTTTTTGCTTGAGAATTATTATTACTGTTCATATCAAGATGCTTCTGTGCCAAGAGTTGATGACACCAACTTGATGTTAGTTATTGTTCATATCCCACTGGCTGCTGATGATCTATAAGGCTCTCCTCGTCCTCGGTATGGTTCCTTCCTACCTCTGTTCACTCCTCCGTCGAACAGAAAATCGATATGCCTTAAGGTCCAGTGATATCTATTGTTTGAACATTTCTAGAGTGCGGACTGAATTAGGGAAAAAAGCGTTTAGTTATGCCGCTCCATCAACATGGAACAACCTCCAGGCTGAACTGAAATTGTCTGAACTTGTATCTTTTAATGTTTTTCGTCACTTCTTAAAGGTCCGACAACAAAAATCAATTGAGCGGTGCCTTTGCTGACCAACCTTGTCACCTTGACCCCCATGATGCTCCTTGCACTTTAGTTTTAACCTCTACTGTATTATGGCCCTATTTATTATAATGTAATATTGTAATGTATTTTGTATTTTATAATGTTGACGACGTGTGCTGCTGCCCTCTTGGCCAGGTCACCCTTGAAAATGAGATCTCGATCTCAACGGGTCTTTTACCTGGTTAAATAAAGGCTAAATAAAAAAAATAAAAATAAAAATATGGCAATAAATGCAAAATCTACTTTGCCAAAACAATCTAGTATTTTGTTACTGAACTAGATATGGAGCAGCCTAGGTAATGTTGTAGAAATAATCTGTTATTAATCATTATAGTAATAGCCAGTAGTATTGATATGTGGAGTTGTAGAGGTGAGGCCAGAGCACCAGCATGTGGACGTACTGTGTAGTCAACCAGGTCATCAGAGAGTTGAATTTCTGCTCAGGACTTTTGTAAATTAGAGGGAACGTTGTCTGAAACACACTCCTGACGGGGCGTTTGTGCGTTTGTGCGTTTGTGGCACCAAGTGAACACGTTTCTGTTTCTGTCTCCAAGACGACGTCAGGTGAAGACGTCCGGGACTTCGCCAAGGTTCTGAAGAACAAGTTCAGGACCAAGCGCTACTTCGCCAAACACCCGCGCATGGGCTACCTGCCGGTCCAGACCATCCTGGAGGGGGACAACATGGAGACGTGAGACACACACACACACAGAGAGACACACAGAGAGACACACACACACACAGAGACACACACACACACACAGAGAGACACACACACACACACAGAGCACACACACACACACACAGAGCACACACACACACACACACACACACTCATTCACATTGAAACAGGGCGGGAAACTACAATAAACTGGAATAGAATACTCACACTCACATTTAATTGAAGTTAACACACACACACACACACACACACACACAGAGCACAAACACATGTAATATAGATTAGGCTTGGTGCAGCTGTGTGTGTTTGTTTGTGTGAAGTGTGTGTGTCTTGTCACAGTTAAAGACAGTAAACTGTAAAACACGTTTCTGATTCAGACTCATTAATATTTAACATCAGTAAACCACCAGTTTAAATGTTTGATGAGGTCATTGATGCAACACGACATTACAACGGCTTTTTAAAGTGTGTGTGTGTTGATTTGTTTTGCAGAGTAATCCATGCATGCACACATTAAAGGACCTGTGTGTATGTTTTGCTATTGCTACATAGCGTTAGCATTAGCAGCTCCAGCCAGTGTTAACAGCACTAAAGGGTAAAGTGATGCTAGCTGGTTAGCATGTTTAGCCTATTTTCTGATAGATGCTAAGTAAACAGCTCTTGAAGGGATAGTAGCATTTTTTTAAAGTGGGGTTGTATGATCTCCAAATAGCCCCTAAGTACTTTAATTGCAGTAGAAGACTCTCTGCACTCCTCCCGTTAGCAACGCCAGCCCATAATAGCCCTGCCCAGAGATTTACAACATACAGTGTTGTGAACAGACCCAAAGAAACGGCCTATTTTCACGGCCTAAAAGAGGTTTTACCTGAAAAAAAAATACACAGTTACATTGTTCACTATAATATAATTTTATTTTATAATACACAGTTTTTATTTGGACCGAACCACCTCACGTATCCCTCCGCCCAGGGTTAGCGCCCGCCGATCAGCAGTTGGTTAGGTCCAAATAAAAACTGTGTTTTTCCTGCACTTTGAAGGGCTGGAAAAAATTATATTATAGTGAACAATGGAACTGTGTATTTATTTTCAGGTAAAACCTCTTTTAGGCCGTGAAAATAGGCCGTTTCTTTGGGTCTGTTCACAACACTGTATGTTGTAAATCTCTGGGCAGGGCTATTATGGGCTGGCGTTGCTAACGGGAGGAGTGCAGAGAGTCTTCTACTGCAATTAAAGTACTTAGGGGCTATTTGGAGATCATACAACCACACTTTAAAAAAAAAATGCTATTGTCCCTTTAATGTTAGCATTAGCTATGTAGCAAAGCAAAGGAAAACACCAAGGGGTTAATCAATAATCAATACTGTATCAGGACGGTTGAGTGTTGTGTTCCCATCATGCCTTGCTGCTGTGTCCTCCCACTTCCTGTGTCATCATCTCACGTTTTCTTGTCTTTCAGTCCCGTCACTCTGATCAACTTCTGGCCCGTAGACCATGCGTGAGTACACACACACACACACACACACACACACACACACACACACACACACACGCACACACACACACACACACACACACACACACACACACTGTTCTGTCTTTTTAACACATATAAAACATTCATGATTTTAGTTTTTTACTCCTCATCAGGTTATTTTTCTGTCGCTTCCACCCGTCTCACACTCATTTAGTTTGTAGCATCTTATATTCAGAATGAAAAACACCTCATGACATAATAATTAACCTCATTTGAATATTAAAATGAGTTGAACACAGCCCTGTAGTAGGGTAGTGCAGCTTTTCTTTTCTCTCTAATTAAGGCCAACTTTATTTATGGATATTTTTCATTGACAAGACATTAACATAATCATATAGATAGACATGTCAAAGTTTAGATTTGTCCTAAAACATAGTCATAGTGTGGTTAAATCAAATAACTCAATAACTTAGAATGGTGTTTTCTACGATGGAGCATCAGGGCCACATTGACAAATAAAAAAATCACAAACTTCGAGACTAAAGTCGTGAATTTACGACTTTATTCTCTCTAATGTTATGACTTTATTCCCGTAGGAAATGTACGACTTCATTCTTGTAAATTTTGACTTTTTTGTGTCAGCTATTGGAGGTGCATCAGCTAGGTGAGAAGGGTTAGACCATATATGGAGTTCCTGTGGTTCCAAGCTGTTCATGTAGTTTATTGACGGTCAAAAGCCAGACGCCGTTTATAAAGAAAAAATACCAAGATATACGATCAGTATTTAAGTATATAACAGGTATTCTTTAGCCGTTGGATTTGCTGAAAACACCACGGTGTCCTTGTAAAGCCTGTAAACTTTTCTAGCATCCAGTTCCAATGTTTCAAGGACTCTGACTCTTGAAGAGGAAGTAGTTTCCTGCTTCATGTCGTCATGTTGCTAATCTCCCTCGGAGGACGAGGTGTGAGATCTTAGAGCGACGTGAAGGAGTTTATTTACAGCATCTGACGCCGTCACACATCAGCTGCCTCGTGCTGTTTCTGTGTTTCTGTGTTTCTGTGTTTCTGTGTTTCTGTGGCTCGTTCTGCAGCTGCACTGGGATGAACTGGTCCCTCCTGTTGCATTGACTCTCTCTTTCTTTCTTTCTTCTCCTCTCTCCTTCCTCTCCTCCCTCTCAGGCCTGGATCGTCCCCGCAGCTCTCCCATGACGACACACACACTCGCATCGAGCACTACGCCAACCGGTAACACTCTGCGTTCAGCCGGCAGTGTGTTTGTGAACAGGATAAGGGGATGAAACCTTCCCACGGTGGAGATAATAAGATAACAGCTCCTCTAGAGACAGAGCCACCAGCAGCTCTGGGATGGATGTGATCTGGAATAATGACTAAAAACAAGCTAAAACACCGTGTCCCCTGCTGCGTTTAGCCGCCGTCGCTCCCCGGGGAGCCGGCGCCCTAATTCTCTTGGCTGACGCAGTTCTGGGAACTTTCAGTCAACTTTGTTCCTGATCAAAAAGTTTGATCATCAAAAAAACAAAAAAAACTTCCAAGTCAGAGAGGAGACAGAAGTTTCCTTCTCCTGTTCACAACATAATGAGTTTGTTTTGATTGAAATGGAATTGAAAAAAGGCAGAGTGATGTGATTAAGTGATGATCTAAACCTGCTGTCAGGCGCACGTCATATACAGTCAGTCCACATGGTTCATAACATACATCAAAAGTTGCATTTTCTAATTTATTTTATAGCAAAGTTACAATGTTCTTTTGGAAGTAAAAAAAAAAAAAAAATTCAAATTATTATTATAAGTGTCCAAAAAAGAAATCTGACAGTGAGTTCTTCTGGGAGATCTATTGGGCTCATATACACTGAACATTTTTGAAATATAAAATATTTAAAGAATGTTAATCACTTCTATACAGGAAGTTTGAAAGTAGTGAATTCAGTTATACAGGCACATCTCAATAAATGAGAAAATCATGGAAAACTTTCAGTTCACACAGTGAAACTCAGATCACATAGAGTTCATTACACACAGGTTGAAATATTTAATGTCTTTGTTCTCTTTTAATTGCAATGATTATGGCTACATTTAGGTTTCCTACACTATCATCCACCAATCAATCAATCAATCAATCAATCAATCAATCAATCAATCAATCAATCAATCAATCAATAAATCAATCAATCAATCAATCAATCTTTATTGAAGGTGTAGAGTTACCATGCAACATGGTCTCACACCTTACAATTACAATACAATAGTGATAAGGCAGATATGGCAGGAATAACACGACAAAACATACTATATATATACACACATACACATACATACACAGTACTGTAAAAAAAAAAAAAAAGTAAAGTCAAACACAGCATAAAAGACATTGACATTGCACCTTTAGTCAAAGTTTTGACAATTTGAGACCCTTCACTGCTCAAACCAATAACCCCAGAACAGCCCTTTAACTATCTCTGACTGTACATGTGTGTGCTTTGACAGAAAGCTGCTGTGTTGGTGATGTAGAGATGGAGAATGGGATACCTTGACAACCTTGACAAACTATGTTTTAGTATCTGGTTATTACCAGCTATTTACAACAATTCCATTAAGTTCCTGTTTCCACTTAAACACCAAATGTCCATAGTGAACAACAGCAGCAGCAGCAGCAGCAGCAGCAGCAGCAGCAGCAGCAGCACTACTGATGCTACAGTGATTCTTCTGCTCCTAATAATGACTAAAACAAAAAGGTCCAGATATCCCTTTGCATAAATCCAGACTGAGATAAAGTGTGTTTGGCTGTTTGGTGAATAAGTGTTCTGCATCGAGAGAGAGAGAGAGAGAGAGTCCTGAGAGAATCAGAGCTTATTCACCAAAACATGTTTGACTTCCTTCAGTTTGCAGTGATGCTAGTGATGCTAGTGATGCTAGTGATGCTAACCGCTAACTGCTGCACCGAGCCACCGAGCCACCGCCGAGGGACAAGAAGCAGAAGTCAAATCAATCACACAACCAGTCAATCACAAGTACAAGTCGTTGATAAACTGGCGGCTGAGTCGGTCGGTCGTTGTTGTTGTTGTTGTTGTTGTTGTTGTTCCTCTGTGGCCAAGTGTTTGATCTCTGCCAGAGAGGATTTGACACCACTCATTGTTGCCTTTGGCCAACGTTGGCACATAAACACAAACACAACACTAGCTGCCCCAATGCCCCGTGCTGACGGACACAGATGCTGAGTCACAGCCCCCCCCCCCCCCCCCCCCCCCTCTGCCACAGATTGCATCCAGCAGATTAGAGGAAGGTGTCGAGGTGAAGAAGCAGCGTAATTAAGAGTCTCCTGGGCCAGGAGGTTATCTCTTGTTTCTGGAGCGTGCAGCATCACATAGATATCTACACGTAGCTGCCTCGGCCTCTGACGCTGCTGCCCATTGGAACAGATTATCGCCACCGCCGCCATCTTGGTCAGGAGGTGTCTAACTTTGACTTCCTGTATCTACAGAGGCAGCAGAGGTCTATCACTGAAGCCCTTTGTTTTAATATCAACACTACAACTCAGCTACATAACTCACCTTAGCAGTTATAGGGTTAATGTCAGAGCCATGAAACTGATTTAATATGGCCTAGCACGGTTATATAGGTAGCCTACAGTGGTTTACACTCACTCGCCGGCCTCATCGCCATGGCAACCACAAACCATGGCAACCACAAACTCATGGATACATGACAACAGCTTCCATTCATCCCAGTCCTACGTGCCTGAGGCGGAGTGATAGCTACGCTGTGATAAGGCTTTAGAATAGTAGCCGTGGTAACTGCTCATTATACCACGGTTAACAACCAATCAGATCGCTGGATTTCACCTTTATGTTTTATAATGTGGCAGTAACGGTTGTCAAGGATACGGTGCCAAACACAGAGGAACTCCAACAGCCAGAAAAACTACAACATCCACAGACCAGACTCAGATAAACCCACTTAACTCCAGAAACCTTTTCTACAGTTCACTAGTGAAAACAGCTGACTGTACATAGCGGTGTCATTGTCACGTTTCTTCCCGTCGTAGCAGAGAAAACAGAGAAACACCTGAGTTCTGAACTGAGTTGGGTTTTCCCTCCAGAGTCTATTAACTGCTCCGCGTTGCGTTCAGGGACTGACTGACTGCTCTGTTTCTTCCCCCTCCGCAGGTTAGCGGAAATGGAGAATCGTAACGGCTCTTATCTGAATGACAGTATCTCACCCAATGAGAGCATGTGAGAACCGCTTTTTGATTGTTTGATGTTTCTCACCCACTGAACTGACTCGCTGTGTGAACCTGCTCTGTCTCGTCTCCATCGCTGCTTGTGACGTGATGTCAAAGATGTTTTACAGTGTTGTAGCCAGGGCCGTTGCTAGGAATTCTGGGCCCCCTTAAAGAATACTAAAGCCCCTCAAACTTACTTTCACTGGCAGATTTTTCTACTTATTTCAAGTGAAAATTAGTTTGAAACAAGTGAAAATGATCTAAAAACAAGTTAATTTTTAGGTAATGAGTCTTATTTTAAGTGGAAAGAGATTAGTTTTGACTAGAAATGAGACATTTGGACAAGAAATAAGACAAATATTCTTGGAAAGATGTTGAGTTTTTACAGTGTACTATGAGTATCAGTCAGGGTCTTATGCAGAATAATTCAGTCATACAAAGATTAGACTACTGGGGTTTTTTATGGGCCCCACTGGGCGCTGGGCCCCTAGAGTTATCATCACCTTTCTCCTCTATACAACGGCCCTGTGTGTGGATATAAGATCATATTGTGGTCAGTGTAAAATATGGAAAAAGGGAATAGGTCTGCACACATTGATGGTATAACCAGATTTAACACCCCAAATAATTCCTATTAGTGTGTATGTAAATATGCGAAATAGGCACATTATTATTGTTAAATGTTTAAACTCATTTTTGTGACATTTATGTGTTTTCCCTTTGTGAAATTGTCCTGTAGTCAGTGGTATTTTTAAGAAATTAGTTTGTAAAAATGTCTTTCTATGCCGACGATACGGAGAAATTAGTCATCAATAACACATAGATAACATAGTTAGATTCTATTGTTAGCTTAGCCGCTAAACAAGGACATTAAGTTGTGTGATATTTTAATAACTGAGCCTGAAATTGAAACAGTGAAGAACATATTATTATGTAAAAAAGCATCAGACAGAAAACATCAGTATGTCCTTAAAGCAGAAGTGAGTGATATATTTGTGTTAATATAAGTCTTAAATAGTTATATCTTCCGACAGCAATCACTTCTATAGAGTGTTTGGTCTGAAACACGGGTCTCTCAGTCCCTCTGCTCTGCTCTGAGCCGAAGAGAAAACATTTATCGTATCCTACAGTTTTTATCCAATGAGGAGAGAGAACGGCATGCAGGGCTGTGTGTGCAGCCAAGGAACGCCGTGAATGTGGTGACGTAGGGACGAGGACTGTTATGGTGCGTTCAAGGAAACTCGTATTTTTCCGACCTGTGAAGTGGTACCAGTTTGATCTGGTACGAGTTCACGGGTCAGAAGTTACGAGTGGCCGTTATAGTGACTTTCACCGGTAAAACAGGTCGGAGAAACACGAGTGGGTTGCCTGGAACGCTACAAAGTCGTAAGTTGTGACTTGAAGCTGTAATTTACGATTTCAAAAGCCTGCCTGGAACGCAGCATTAGCGAAAACGACCGGATCGCTTACTTCTGCTTTAAGTTTTGTGATATTTTGATAACTGAGCCTGAAATTGAAACAGTGAAGAACATATTATTATGTAAAAAAGCATCAGACAGAAAACATCAGTTTGTCCTTAAGTTTTCAAAATGGCCGACTGAAAGCTGAAAGCAGAGCAGCAGCAGCAGCAGCAGCAGCAGCAGCTTCTAACTATCTGGCCTCATTAAAACCCTGAAACACCACGGGCTGCGTGTGTGTGTGTGTGTCCACTCTGAGTTGTGTAGTGTTGAGACAGAGCTGGGGAGTTGTGTGTCCTCTCTGTCCCCTCGCTGTCTTTTCTTCTTCTTCGGTGGTGCAGTCCTGTTCCACAGCTGCTGTGTCATTTACTGGCTGATTTCTTCTTCTTTTTTCTCCACCTCCCTCCCCCCTTCTCTCCTTCTCTCCCTCTCTTTCTGTGTGTGTGTGTGTGTGCTGAATACATCTGATATAAATGCGTGTGTGCATCTGTACATCTCTCATCATGTCATCGGTGTGTGTGTGTGTGTGTGTGTGTGTGTGTGTGCAGCGATGACGAGCACATGTTGATCCAGCACTACTGCCAGTCCCTGAACCAGGGCTCTCCGCTCAGCCAGCCCCGCAGCCCCGCCCAGATACTCATCTCCATGGAGACGGAGGAGAAGGGGGAGCTGGAGCGGGTCCTCGGTGACCTGGAGCAGGAGAACAGGTCAGACAACGACTTCCACACTCAACATGTCAACAAAAACACAAACTTAACATCATGACACCTGAAGATGCAGTCAGAGGTTTGGATGCTGCATCCTCATGACTCCTCCTGTTTTAACCCCATTTACAAAGAGTTATACAGGTTTTATTGTTTTATTTGTTAGGATCCCCATTAGCTGCGCTCTAGAACGCCGCTAGTCTTCCTGGGATTTCACAGTTAAAACCAATACATTTAAACATAAATCTGCAATCACAACATAAAGACAAATCAACAAAATCTTACATTAAATCTGTACCATCAGATTATCATCCACAGCAAACAACCTGTGTAAGAGGGTTACAACCCTAACCCCTAACCCCCCACAACTCCGATGTACAGCAGTTATAAAATAAAATAAAATAAAAAGAATAAAATAAGAGGGTAAAACAAATGAAGATGACAACAAGAGACCCTATTACGCTACATAAGACCCTTTATGTGTATGTGTGTGCATGTTATTTTACAGATATGAAATTCCAAGATATTTTTTTATTTGCTTTTTGAATGTTAGTTTGTGTGTGATTTTAGTTATTGGCAGTGGTAAGGAGTTCCATGATTTCATTGATCTGTTTTCTATTGTGTGCTTCAGAAAGTTGGTGTTTGGTTTAGGAAGCGTGAACGAAGCGTTATACAGGGCTGCAAACTTGTCACCTTTCGGCGAAATTCGCCGTTTTGGATCCCAAATGGGTCATTTGTGTGATTCGTGTAAATCCACAATAAAAAAAAATTGAGAGGGGGGGGGGGGGGGTATGTGGCGAGGCGAGGCGAGGCGAGGCGAAGCAATGCACCTGTCTCTTTAAGGCGCGTGCACCTTATCTGGATGAAAACAAGTGGAGGCAGCGCTGCAGCAATACACACCTGAAGCTTCACTTCTCATACAAACTAACTAATACCACTGCCACAGTTGTTAGATTTAATCAATGAGACCAACATTAATCTCCTATAAAGAGTTTAACCAGCCGGCGGTAAACCCAGGTAGCTGTTTAGATGTAGCTACTGTACAGCCCAGCTACATCTAAACATGCCTGTGCTAAGAAATAATCTGCCCTGTAGCACGGTGCTGTGGGTAAACAACAAGAAGAAGCAGAGCAGTGGATCAGCTGGTCACTTGTGGAAACGTTTGTGAGCATGGGGAGTGAAAGAGTCGGAGCTAGAAGATGCAGCAGCAGCGTTGTAGGTGCTGTATGGGACCGCGTGTGTGTGATGACTGCGATCGCGACCAATTAGCGATTAGCGCGTTAAGCATTTATTAGCAATCCAGCAGCAGCAGCAGCAGCAGCAGCAGCAGCAGCAGCAGCAGGAGGAGGAGGAGGAGGAGGAGGAGGAGGAGGAGCAGGTTGACTGACTGTGGCAGGAGACCTCTGCCTCTGTTTCACTTTATGTTGCTGGTAAATAATGTGGTTGTAAAAGTAGTAGGCTAAAGTTACATTATTTTGTATGCACTAATTAAAGGGGCAGAGCTTTAAGAGACATTTTAGCTTTTATATTTTATAAGATATAATTTTTGCTGGACCTGAACTTTACTTTGCTTTGGTAACTTAGCTTTTCTCAAGTTAACTTAACTTAAGTTAACAAAATAATCCAAAGGGAGATGGGAGCTGGAAGGAAACGTGTTAATAACAGATGGACACACGGATCAAAACATCATATGTGGAAAAAATCCTCCTCATTCCCTTTCTATAAAGTCACACGGCATTAGAAGTGATCCCTGGTGTTGGAGGAAATGTGGTTGCCTAGCAGCAAACCACCGCCATATTTTGTGGGAATGTCAAAAGAAATAATTATGGAGAGAAAAAGACACATGTGCTGGAGCTCAGCTCACTTTTTCCACCTTTAACTTCTGCACACGGAGTTGTGAGATGAACATTGTGTTACATCTCATCTCTCTTCAGGAATTTATTTTTTTTGTGATCAACTTTATTTTATTTTTTACTGAAAAACTTAGAAAGGTACAAGTCAATAATACAACAATAAATCATAAGCCATGTATTCATATATACCCATACCTATAAACGTACTGTAGAGATACATGAAGGTGAACAATAAAACTAAAATAATAAATGTATATATAGGGATAATAAAATAATAATAAAAATAAAATAAAATAATAAAATAATAATAAATGACATGTGCATGTAATCTCTTCTCTGCTCCAGGAAGCTCCAGGCGGAGTACGACCGACTGAAGAAAGCCCACGACAGGAAGGGCCTGTCCCCGCTGCCGTCGCCCCCGGAGATGCTGCCGGCATCGCCGCAGAGCGCCCGCGACGCCGAGCTCATCGCCGAGGCCAAGTTGCTACGGCAACACAAGGGGCGGCTGGAGGCCCGGATGCAGATCCTGGAAGACCATAATAAACAGCTGGAGTCACAGCTGCACCGGCTCAGGCAGCTGCTGGAGCAGGTAGCCACGGCAACGGGCACAGATAGACAGACCTCTTCTCCACCGAGCTGGTTCAGAGCTAGTTCCTTAGCTTAGCACCGGTCCTTAAAAAGTCTTAAAAGGCATTGAATTCATTAATCTAAAAACAAGGCCTTAACTGGCATTAAAATGTCTTAAATACATTTTTCAAACGTCTTAAAAATGTTAACACATGGTAAATGGTATTTTATGGTTGTAATTTGTCTCAAATCTCATAATAATTGGTAACAATCTGACCTAGAGAAGTTAGTGGCGGCCGTCAACGATAAATTTCTTACCGCCACCAGCTCCCAAATCAGTTTGCAGCAGCGTTAGCCACTGTTAGCTAGGCTGTTAGCGGCTAACAGGTCTGTTTCTAACTGTAGCAGCAGCGTTAGCCACTGTTAGCTAGGCTGTTAGCGGCTAACAGGTCTGTTTCTAACTGTAGCAGCAGCGTTAGCCGCTGTTAGCTAGGCTGTTAGCGGCTAACAGGTCTGTTTCTAACTGTAGCAGCAGCGTTAGCCGCTGTTAGCTAGGCTGTTAGCGGCTAACAGGTCCGTTTCTAGCTGTAGCAGCAGCGTTAGCCACTGTTAGCTAGGCTGTTAGCGGCTAACAGGTCCGTTTCTAACTGTAGCAGCAGCGTTAGCCACTGTTAGCTAGGCTGTTAGCGGCTAACAGGTCCGTTTCTAACTGTAGCAGCAGCGTTAGCCGCTGTTAGCTAGACTGTTAGCGGCTAACAGGTCCGTTTCTAACTGTAGCAGCAGCGTTAGCCGCTGTTAGCTAGACTGTTAGCGGCTAACAGGTCCGTTTCTAACTGTAGCAGCAGCGTTAGCCGCTGTTAGCTAGACTGTTAGCGGCTAACAGGTCTTTTTCTAACTGTAGCAGCAGCGTTAGCCGCTGTTAGCTAGACTGTTAGCGGCTAACAGGTCTTTTTCTAACTGTAGCAGCAGCGTTAGCCGCTGTTAGCTAGACTGTTAGCGGCTAACAGGTCTTTTTCTAACTGCAGCAGCAGCGTTAGCCGCTGTTAGCTAGGCTGTTAGCGGCTAACAGGTCTGTTTCTAGCTGTAGCAGCAGCGTTAGCCGCTGTTAGCTAGGCTGTTAGCGGCTAACAGGTCTGTTTCTAGCTGTAGCAGCAGCGTTAGCCGCTGTTAGCTAGACTGTTAGCGGCTAACAGGTCCGTTTCTAGCTGTAGCAGCAGCGTTAGCCGCTGTTAGCTAGGCTGTTAGCGGCTAACAGGTCCGTTTCTAGCTGTAGCAGCAGCGTTAGCCGCTGTTAGCCAGGCTGTTAGCGGCTAACAGGTCTGTTTCTAACTGTAGCAGCAGCGTTAGCCGCTGTTAGCTAGGCTGTTAGCGGCTAACAGGTCCGTTTCTAGCTGTAGCAGCAGCGTTAGCCACTGTTAGCTAGGCTGTTAGCGGCTAAAAGGTCCGTTTCTAACTGTAGCAGCAGCGTTAGCCGCTGTTAGCTAGACTGTTAGCGGCTAACAGGTCCGTTTCTAACTGTAGCAGCAGCGTTAGCCGCTGTTAGCTAGACTGTTAGCGGCTAACAGGTCCGTTTCTAACTGTAGCAGCAGCGTTAGCCGCTGTTAGCTAGACTGTTAGCGGCTAACAGGTCCGTTTCTAACTGTAGCAGCAGTGTTAGCCGCTGTTAGCTAGACTGTTAGCGGCTAACAGGTCTTTTTCTAACTGTAGCAGCAGCGTTAGCCGCTGTTAGCTAGACTGTTAGCGGCTAACAGGTCTTTTTCTAACTGTAGCAGCAGCGTTAGCCGCTGTTAGCTAGACTGTTAGCGGCTAACAGGTCTTTTTCTAACTGCAGCAGCAGCGTTAGCCGCTGTTAGCTAGGCTGTTAGCGGCTAACAGGTCTGTTTCTAGCTGTAGCAGCAGCGTTAGCCGCTGTTAGCTAGACTGTTAGCGGCTAACAGGTCTGTTTCTAGCTGTAGCAGCAGCGTTAGCCGCTGTTAGCTAGGCTGTTAGCGGCTAACAGGTCCGTTTCTAACTGTAGCAGCAGCGTTAGCCGCTGTTAGCCAGGCTGTTAGCGGCTAACAGGTCTGTTTCTAACTGTAGCAGCAGCGTTAACCGCTGTTAACTAGGCTGTTAGCAGCTAACAGGTCTGTTTCTAACTGTAGCAGCAGCGTTAACCACTGTTAGCAGCTCCTGATGGAACCAGAACTGGAACCAGTTTGGTGGAGAAGAGGTAACAGAGCTGTGGAGGCGTCGCTGCTCATTTCCTTTGTGTCTAATTGTGTGTGTGTGTGTGTGTGTGTGTGTGTGTGTGTGTGTGTGTGTGTGTGTGTGTGTGTGTGTGTGTGTGTGTCAGACGGACTCGAAGGTGAACGGCACAGCTCTCTCCTCCCCCTCCACCTCCTCTCAGCGCTCAGACTCCTCCCTCCCTCTGCTCCGCGTGGCCGCCAGCCAAACTACTGACACCATGGGTAAACACACACACACACACACACACACACACACACACACACGACAACACACACACACACACACACACACACACACACGACAACACACACACACACACACACACACAACAACAACAACACAAATGTGACTTTATTTTAGGACCCTGAAGTCTGAAAGTTAAAGGGATAGTTCAACATTTTGGCAAATTGGCCCATTGCCATAATCCCTATAGTCATAGCTAATGGGACAATTTGCCAAAATGTTGAACTATCCTTTTAAAAAAAAAACATAATTTTCTCCCCATTCCAGGTGACGATGAGCTGTCCAGTCCTTCCCAAGATGCATCTGGGTTGGAGGAGGTGATGGAGCAGCTCAACAACTCCTTCCCTCACAGCCAGGGTACAGAAACACAACACAACACAACACAACACAACACAACACCAGTGCCACCTTGTCTCATCTGTTCAAATCGATAGAATAAAACAGAATGAAACAGAATAAAACAGAATAGAAGAGAAAAACTGATCTCAGCTGTTTCTTCCTGTTCTGTCTTTTCCTCCTTTTTCCTCCTCACTTCCCTGAGCCAGGAGGGAGAAGGGGACATCCATGAGGTCAGTGGCTCTCACCACACCTTCTTCACACAAAGACACAAAGCCTCGGTCTGACCGATCACACAACAGATCAGATCAGCAAACCTCTGCCCTGCCTCTCCTCTGTTACCTGTTTAACTTCCTTTCCCTTTTCTGTCGCACTCTGCTCTGCTTCACACGATAGGGACGAGAGTTTCTACTGTGTGTGTGTGTGTGTGCTTTTTTTTTTAAGGTTGGGTGTGGAACGGGTTTTCATGTTGTTCCCTTATAGAAACTTATAGAAATTTGTTAAAGTAAGGATAATGGACAGGATGGAAAGTACGAGGCGGAGCGGTTTGCGTAAAGCAGCGTAGCTACATAGAAAATGATGGTGAAGTCATTTTTGGCGCCGTAGGCCACCGGGTTGTCACACTCGTCAGAAACATCTTTTTGTTTTTACAGAGTATCCCATGCTAGATGTTAGGTACTCATGTCCATCAAGTGTTGCCACGTTATTAGATGGTCTTTAATTTAATTTAATTCAGTTTATTTGATCGGGACAATGCAGGTTAATTAACATAGTGACACTTCCACTCGTTACAAACAAGTCAATGTGACTGATGTTCTGCAGACAGAGATTATAGCTGATGCTAGTTCGGCTTTTAGTAGAAGAAAGACATCAAAATGACATAACAACACTATAAAATGTACAATAGGCCTACATCTAAACTCATACCAAGTCATGACACATTAAAAATGCAACAGTTCTGATTTTGTTTCAGCCAGATTTTAACCTTTGTATTAAAAATCCTAATGTCTCGGGTTAGTTTTATTTCGGTTGGTAGTGAATTCCACATCTGGGAAGTGAACTCTTTATAGAGAAGGCTGATTGGCCAAAGGAGCTCTTCTTACTATTTTGTCTTCTTAGTGCCAGTTTGTTAGTTTGTGATCAGTGTCTAAGTCTCTGTGTGTAGGGTTAGGGTTAACCCTCTCTGTGTGTGTCTCTCCAGGCCCCAGCATCGGCAGCTTGTTAGTTTGTGATCCCTGTGTAAGTCTCTGTGTGTAGGTTAGGGTTAACCCTCTCTCTGTGTGTGTAGGTTAGGGTTAACCCTCTCTCTGTGTGTAGGGTTAACCCTCTCTCTGTGTCTCTCTCCAGGCCCCAGCATCGGCAGCTTGTTCCACATGGCCGACGACCTGGGCCGAGCCATGGAGCTGCTGGTCAACGTGATGACAGACGAGCAGAGCGCCGAACAGCACGAGGCGCTGCCCTTCTGACCCCCCCCCCCCCCCCCCTCCCTCTCTACTATAGCATGCTTTTCTAGTCAAAACAACTGGATTGGAAACACAGTTTACAAAGCAAATATATATATAACGTCTATTTTTGTGAAGGATTGCGGTTCCAATGACACGTAAAAAAAACAAGGAAGAAAAACGATATAACTTGTAGATTTAAGTAGTTTCTTAAAAACGTCCTGAAATTGTTTTATTATTAACAGAGGCTGGTTTTTAAACTTCTATGCAACTGTATAAAAACACTTAAAAAGAAGTGTGTTCATTGTGGTCATATATTTGTCATCTCTTTGTAATTGGGAAAACAGCTAAAGTGTTTCAGACATTTGTATCAAGAAGAATGATTGTAATCATCAGGGTGCTTTCTACGAGGAAACTGTCTTTCAGCCACAGCGTACAACTACTGTCGAGGTAATGCAGGCATCCTGGTTCTCTACCGTACGTTGTCTGGGAGACGAGTGTGTGATTTATGTGTGTGTGTGTGTGAGTGTGTGTGTGTGGGTAGGGGGGGGGGGGGGGTTGCTTAATTTCCACAGCTTTTTTTGGCTTTGGCTGATAAACTCATGTTATATTTAATTTTTCTTTCTTTCATTCATCCGTCCTTCCATCCTTCCACACATGAACATCTCTATGGCAACAGGTTACCTTTTTATTTGTTTTCAACGCAGTGTGCTGTGTGTAGATGTGTGTAGATGTTGTAAAGGCCGATTCAGAACTGGGACGAGGTCGGTTCAGACGTTAAAGGGTTAAAGGTTCCCTCCGTGTAGTAGCTCTATGTAGCCATGTCGTAACGAGTGGTTCCCTGTTGTAGTTTTATCTGTTACAACTGACGGTCGGTAGCAGCTGCGCACCAAGTCATCGAGCAGTGTGACAACAAAGACGGCAAACATGAAATAATGTAACATTAAAGGAGCTATATGTAAGTTTTTCCTATGCTACATAGCTAATGTTAGCATTAACTGCAAACATTGCGAGTTCTGCATCAAAATGTCGTGACTTGTTGAACTTGGACTGAACCCTTTTGTTTCTATCACTTCTACTGGTTAGCATGCTAACTTCAACATGGTCAATTCATCCGGTCAATCTTTTCATAGAAATGCAATTTAGCATCCGAGCAATGTAGCAACCTGCTAACAAAGGTGACAAACATAAAATATTGTGGTATTAAAGGAGATTTATGTTTTTGCTATTGCTACATAGCTAGCATTAGCATTGGATACCAGTCTAGACTGAATGTCGCTAGCGCAGCACAAAACTTTGTTACTTCACAGAACCCTTTTGTTTCTATCTCTTCTACTGAAGTTAGCATGCTACCTTCACGGTTGTCAACTAATTCTGTCAACTTCCTCATAGCGAGTCAATTTAGCATCCTGATTATCAAGCAGTGTAACAGCAAAGGTGGCAAAACATTTAATAATTTACCATTAAAGGAGCTATGTGTGTAAGGCTTTTGCTATTGCTATGTAGCAAAAGTTAGCATCAACAGCTATTTACATACCAGTCTAGAAGTTAGCATGTTAACTTCATTGTAGTTACTTTACAAAGGTGGCAAACAAACTGGAGTTAGCATGCTAACTTAAACGTGGTAGTCCATCAATGTAGCGTCCAAGTTGCCCTGCAGAGATCGTGCTGCTCTGGGGTTGTGTTGCCTTATTAACACTATAATGGCTGAAGCTTGTGGCAACTGATCATCACCACCTACTGTACGTATAGCACCTTTAAGAAAAAAGCTGTCGCTGAATGTAATCAGATACTTGGTGCGCTAAAAAAGGTGTCATTGTAGGTAATTATTGTATCTTTTACGTCCAAACCCCGACTGATCTGGACTTCAGTTCTGCATTGTGCCTTTAATCCCGACTGCGTCAGAAAGAAAAGCCTGATTATTGCACTGGTTCATCTAAACTAGGGATTGATTTTTAATTGTTATCATGAAAACACTGTTCAGGGCTTGTTGAGTGCACACAGTACACTGCCTAAAACAGCTCCTCTGTCAGGATTACTGTTCCATGAATGTTTTAATCTTGTTCAATCTGAGCGCCACAGTGGTTGACTAGCTGAGATTACGTTAAAGAATCACTCATTTAAAAAAAAAATCAAGTAAGAATAAATAAATATTTGAGCTCTACCTCGTGTAAATTGTTCCAAGTTTAGTTCGGAGGCAATTTCTCTACTGACTTAATCCTGCACTCTTCTCAGATTCTTCATTAATGAGTTGATTATTGCTAGCTGATTGATTTCTGTACTGTAGGAGCGTCCAGTCTGAATGTTGGGATGCATTCGCTGCATTTCTCATCTCTGTTCAGAGATTTTCTACCACTCAAGTAGAAAAACTCCATCAAAAAAAACTCTAATTGATCCGTGTGCACTACTGTCGTACCTGGGATATGCTAGATAACTGTTTTCTGTGTGTGGCGGATGCATTTATTTTAGCAGCGTGTTACATTTTGTCTTTGGTTAAACAATTTGTGCTGTGTGAGTTGTTACAATATTAGCATGTATGACTAAAGAAAAGACATCATTATTTAATATATAACCACTCAGAGAGGTCCATGATGAGAACTGCTGCGTGCGTTAGGAACATCCTGTTGTTGCAGCACGATGAGGTTTTTGTTTCTGATCCAGACACTGAATTGAATTGATTTCTTTCTTGTTTCTTTGTTATTCATTTCTAACATTTGTTTCATTATCACATCATTTTTTCAAATAACGCATCAATTCTTCACAACATATCAGATTCCACCAAATATATGCCTTACTACTGTATTATAAAATGCTTTACTGTATATCAATAAAGCACGCAGTTATGTTGATTTGACACGCCTGTTTGATTCGTTGTGTGTTGCACTTAAAGATCGAACAATTATGTATTATTTTATTATACAACTGATGTTGCTCCTAAAAGAACTGTGAAATTATCAAAGTGTTCAGTTTTTTTTAGTGTATTTTTGGCCTTGTGCTAATGCTAATGCTAATGCTAACTAACGGTCAGCTGGAAAACAAATCTCATTCTACTTATGAGATAAGTAGAATGAGACTCATCATATTAAAAGCAGCTTGTTTTTAGACACTTTTTACTTCTTTCAAGCAGATTTTCATTTGAAATAAGTAGAAAAATCTGATAGTGGAGCAAGTTTTTCTTTCTTATTACAAACACAAAAAACTTGCTTTCACTGGCAGATTTTTCTACTTATTTCAAGTGAAAATTAGTTTGAAACAAGTGAAAATGATCTAAAAACAAGTTAATTTTTAGGTGATGAGTCTTATTTAAAGTGGAAAGAGATTAGTTTTGACTAGAAATGAGACATTTTGACAAGAAATAAGACAAATATTGTGGGTAAGATGTAGAGTTTTTGCAGTGTGATGCTGTGGGTTTGTCGGGTTCGTCGGGTTCGTCTGCAGGTGAGTTAGTGTGAAATGATTGAGACGTGTTTCCAGTTCACTGCTGCTTGTTAAATACGGTTAGCGTTAGCGTAGCTTAGCTTTAGCTACTGCGGTAACTATGGCAACCAGTACAACGGAAGGTCGGAGCGAGAGCAGACAACACAACTTCCTGAACTTTGTGATGTCACAACTGTCATTCAAACCCCAAGCCCCGCCCACCCGGGGTCACCACCCAACCTCTGCAGGCTTTGACTATTTATTTTTTCAGAATCTTCATTTATCAAGCAAAGTATAAATAACTCTAATAAATGCATTCTCTGTTTGTTACCATAGCAACACATACACAAATCTGACCAGAGAGGTTCTTTACTAATAGTAATAATAATATACTAACTATATAAGGGTTGTAGCAAGGAGGAGGTGACATCACTGGTGAGGAGGAGGGAGGGAGGTTAGAAATCAGACCACCTGTGAGAGTCTGGGAGGCGGGAAAATGAAACAAAGGAGAGACTGAGAGGAGGACGGAGGTCTGAACACGAGAAGTGAGAGCAAAAGGAAAGGAGGAAAAGAGTTTAAAGTAAAAGTGAAAAAAAGACTTTAACTGAGGGAAGCTGAGGAATCTGTACGTGGACCAGGACTGAATCCCTGGAGCAGGCGGACCTGTCACTGGTCGCTGCTCGGACTCAGGCGAGGTTTCTCTCCGGGTCGGAGGAGAACCGTGTCCCTGGATCAGCAGATAAGTTCCCTTCACCCCAAACTCTCCTGGCTTCTCCCTGTGTGACCTGAGAACTACTCCTGCTCTCTCTCTCCCTCTCCCTCTCCCTCCCCTACCTGAAACACACACATACCCCCTCTCCTACCTGCCCCCCCCCCCCCACACACACACACACACACCTACATGCACACTCCTATGAACTGAACTGAACTGAACTGAACTGGACTGAACTGCCTTCCCTCCCACACTTCACTCCCTCTCCTTCCCCGGACCGGACCGGCCCCCTGAAGACTCACATACCAACCCCCTGTCCCTCCCCACACACACCCCTACGCTCATACACACACACTCTTGGACTTCATTTAGGCAGAGACTTTATTTAAAGAAACAGTCTGCATATTTACGTTTAATTTAAGTTCTGTGAATTGACTGTTTTACCTCCTGATTTATCCTGCTTGATCTGATTAATTCAATTAATTCGTTATACTGTTTGATGATGATGATGATGATGATGATGATGATGATAGTGATGGCTGTCTGAGAGACAATAAGAATCTTTACTTTACCATCCTTAACCTCCTTGAGTTTGATGTGTTTGATTGTTGCTGTGATGTGATGTGACTTATGTAGCAGGGAAACGAGCTGCTGGGTTTCTCTCCCTTAGGAAGTCATCGTTTAACATAGAAATCATAATATAAAAGTGACAGTCTGAACTTACTATTCTACTGTCTGGCGCCCAATAAAACAACCGTTTATTCTACTTAGGGAGAAGCTTCTACACTACAGGGTGTATTAAAGGGATACTTCAACATTTTGGCAAATCGGCCCGTTGCCATAATCCCTATAGTCATAGCAGTAGGTTCGTTACCTTTAATTGTCGGTGCAAGCTGTTTTTAGAACGGTGGAGCAGAGCCGTGTCACAATGCTACGGAGGCTAATGGGATCAGACAGAGTTGTTTTAGAGGGAAATACAGAGACTGTTGATGAAAAACTGTCCCTGAAGGCAACGTGCATCAGTGGTTTTGCATGAATTTCCCTCTAAAACAACTCTGTGTGGTAACGTTGTGTTATTATCTCATAGCGTGGTGAATGTGCAGCTCACAACTTGTCCACCAGAGCGTTGTGGAGTTGTTGGATTGTGTATTTGATGAGTTTGATGAGGGAAACCAAGAAATCCCATAATGAGCCTCCGTAGCGTAGCTCTGAGCAGCTCACGGCTCTGCTCCGCCGTTCTAAAAACAGCTTGCACCGACAATTAAAGGTAACGAACCTACTGCTATGACTATAGGGATTATGGCGATGGGCCGATTTGCCAAAAATGTTGAACTATCCCTTTAAATATGATTTCAATGACCTTTATTTTAAGTGAGATCAACATGATAGGGTTGCTCTATCAGCTCTATCAGCTCTATCAGCTCTATCGGTGTTTCGGTGGAACGTTCCAGATTCCTCTCCACATCCCGGTCACGGTTTGTCGGAACGACCTCATCCTGTAGGCGTAGAGGAGCGGGTTCAGGGCCGAGTTGGCGTGGGAAAGCAAAATGGCCGCCAGCGTGAGCGCCGTGGGCACGTGGCAGCGCGGACAGAGCAGCAGGACGCAGTGGATGAGGTGGATGGGCGTCCAGCACAGCGTGAACAGAAACAGGACCAGGAAGAGGGACGTGGCTTTACGTTGCTCCCGACGACGGGTGCGGGTGTTGGATTTGATCGTTCTGGACTCGTCACAGAAACCGGTTTTATTAGTTGGGGTAGTTGGGGTAGTTAGGGTAATTGGGGTAGTTAGGGTAGTTGGGGTGATCCTGAATCCTGGTGTTGGATACACAGTCGTAGTTTCAGTTTCAACAAGAGCCCCAGCGTTCGTACATTTCTTCTTATTCTCCGTTGAAAGTTGCAGGTCTGATTTACTTCCTGTGGTTCCTCCAACACCTGAACTAACAGTGTCCTCGGTCCTACTGGCGTTGCCCCCGACGACCGCGATGCGTCTGAGCTGGCGGCGCACAGTCAGGAATATGTGGCCGTAGATGATGAACATGGCCGCCAGAGGAAGGAGGAGGCAGCAGAAGAAGTTGAAGTAGACCATGTAGCTCATGTTCACCACACAGGTGAAGACGCAGTAGCTGAAAGCACAGGAAAGGTGACGGAATGGACCTTTAGTGACCACGTCATTGTGTCATTTCATGAAATAAATGCCACGCATCTTCTATTTTCCTGTATATTCAATCAATCAATCAATCAATCAATCAATCAATTTATTTATTTTGGGCATGTCAATTAAATCATCATCATCACACTTCATCTTAGTTCAAATAATACAACACACATGGCCGAAAGGGAAAGCGGGAGAAGCAAAAGCTGATGTAGTCCTGCCCCCATTACCCACAGAATAAAATCTTTTTCATAATCAGATCATATCATAATCTTTTTCTTTTGTTTTTGCTTTTTTACATTTTGATATAACATTCTTTTACTTATGACATTTTGACATAACATGTTACAGCAGTAGGTAGCACAAATTAACATTCCTTCATCCCATTTTCCATCCATTCACACATTCATGTAATCGTCTTTCTAATATTAAAGGGATACGCCAACATTTTTTTTCGTGTCTTGCCTCACTCCCGAGTCCATGACCAGCAGATAGACACCATCCTTTCCACTGTGCGTGCAGTAACCATGGAGATAGAGCCGTATCGCCGTAATTAGCTTAGCTCAAACACTGGAAGTGTATGGGTAGTGTTAGCCTGCCTCCACCTAAAGTCGCTAATTAGCTTAGCTCAAACACTGGAAGTGTATGGGTAGTGTTAGCCTGCCTCCTACCTGAGCTGAAATCAGCAGTCAGAAGCTGATTTCATTTTAGCTCTAAACTCTGTAAATATATCACTTTATCAACATTTCAAACATGTTTAGGTGAGAAAGTAGCCGTTTAGATCAGCAGTGTGTCGTTAATTTGTCTAAATACCAGCTGTTTACTATTTTGTTTGGACGAATTCGGCGCTACTCAAGCTAGCCGTTGTGACCAACGCACTTCCTGTTACTTTCACAAAATAAAACACCCGTTGCCCTTTACATACAGAAAACCATGACGATAGAATTTGTGCTTTTACTTTGAAACAGGAAGCTAACCTACCCTCGATGTAGCTAGCTTGAACCAAAATAAAGCGTCTTTGCTTGAACCCTCCGTTTTGACCGATCTGGTCCCGTTAGCGGCATTTGACCGCTCAAGATGCCTTACCGGAGAGTTTTGTAGCTCTGAGACCAAGATCGGTCCGTTTAGAGTTGCTGAAGAGTTTCTCTGATGACTTTAGGTGGAGGCAGGCTAACACTACCCATACACTTCCAGTGTTTGAGCTAAGCTAATTACGGCGATACGGCTCTATCTCCCTTGTTACTGCACGCACAGTAGAAAGGATGGTGTCTATCTGCTGGTCATGGACTCAGGAGTGAGGCAAGACACGAAAGAAAAAATGTTGGCGTATCCCTTTAAATCTCTCCGTTATTCCTCCACCCATCCTCAGCTCCTTACTTAGAATTTGCTGGCTGTCTGTGCTGGTCCATAAGTGGCACTGATCCCGTGACGGCCCCGAGGCTCCAGGTGAGCAGCAGGGCCAGCTGGGCGTTCCTGGGGCTCATCATACGCTCGTACTGGAAGGGCAGCAGGATGGCCACGTAGCGCTCTGCTGCTACGGCTAACAAGCTCAGAATGGAGCTCTAGTGGAGAAGAAATATACTTTAAGAGGTCCCATAGGATTGTCACCATAACCTAACAAAGTTCTTTTTGGCCTTTAAAGTGATACGCCAAAAAAAAAATTGTGTCTTGCCTCACTCCTGAGTCCATGACCAGCAGATAGACACCATCCTTTCCACTGTGCGTGCAGTAACAAGGGAGATAGAGCCGTATCGCCGTAATTAGCTTAGCTCAAACACTGGAAGTGTATGGGTAGTGTTAGCCTGCCTGCTACCTGAGCTGAAATCAGCAGTCAGAAGCTGTGACCAACGCTCTTCCAGTTACTTTCACAAACTAAAACACCCGTTGCCCTTTACATACAGAAAACCATGACGATAGAATTTGTGCTTTTACTTTGAAACAGGAAGCTAACCTACCCTCGATGTAGCTAGCTTGAACCAAAATAAAGCGTCTTTGCTTGAACCCTCCGTTTTGACCGATCTGGTCCCGTTAGCAGCATTTGACCGCTCAAGATGCCTTACCGGAGAGTTTTGTAGCTCTGAGACCAAGATCGGTCCGTTTAGAGTTGCTGAAGAGTTTCTCTGATGACTTTAGGTGGAGGCAGGCTAACACTACCCATACACTTCCAGTGTTTGAGCTAAGCTAATTACGGCGATACGGCTCTATCTCCCTTGTTACTGCACGCACAGTCGAAAGGATGGTGTCTATCTGCTGGTCATGGACTCGGGAGTGAGGCAAGACACACACAAAAAAAATGTTGGCGTATCCCTTTAATGATCAAAATGAGGGAAAAAATGAGCATGTGTATGTTTGTACCTGTGTGAGCATCATGAGGATGCTGAGCGTCACCAAGCAGAGGGACAGGTCATGGCGAGGTCGACCCAGGTCTGTCATCACTGCACAGGGAACGGCCACCGACCCCACCAAGATGTCCGCCACCGCCAACGACACCTTCACCAGCCACAAACACAACAAAACAAAACAAACATGTCAGTCCAGGTTTAACAGAAGACTTAAGGATGGGGGGGGGCGATACGGCAAAAATATCACATCACGATTTCTTAAAAATGAAGTCACGATTTCGATTTCATCACGATCTTAATGAAGAGATTAGGCTACTGTTTGTTTTATTCAACACAGTCATTTTAACAGGATTTTAAGCATCAAAACACTAAATAGCTGATTGAAAAGGGTCAAATAAAAATACAAACTAAAGTAACTGTTGTTTTCTCTTTTAGAAAACTTTGTAAATGTCCTTTGTTTTGCGCTTTGCAGCATAGAACTGTAGTTTATAGAATGAGCCCCAGACGATGCTACGATCTCTGCACTTTGGCAGATCGTCTACACCAGCGGTTCTCAACTAGTCTCACTCTGGGCTCCACATTGTCCCATGGTCATTAAGTCGCGACCCACTTTTATAGAATTCAAACCAAGTGTGATGGGGAAACCAGAGTTGCAGTTGTTAGTTCTTGAACACACCCTTGTGTTCAGGCCAACCCCTTTACTGCCTCCTGATTAGACTGAGGGCATTTAAGTCACCTGTGACCTCTTGGCTGTCTCTTTAGCTGTGTCCCAATTCAGGGTCTGCATCCTTCGGAGGGTGCATTTGAAGGCCGATTACGTCACAGCGCTGCGCGAAGGCTGTCTTGTCCCAATTCGTCTAAATTCGAAGGCTCCTCCAAATGCAGCCTCCTTTCCCCTGCATTCGGAGGATGCATCGCTACTATCCTTCGCGGCCTCCCGTATCCCAAGATGCTTTGCTGCACCGTTGTTGTTATTAGCAACCTAGCCGTTAGCTATCGAACGTAGCAGCTCTGTGCTGTAGTCATGGTAACCCGGCTCTGTGGCCGGCTTGGAGGTGTGGCTGCCCGCTGAGCTGAGCTGAGCTCTGCTCTGGCTGCACAGGTGAGGAGCGGAGGTGTGTGTGACAACTTTTAATAAGAAAGCTATGAAAACACATTACTTGTGCTCTTTATTCTCTATTCACTTAATAGCCTGAAGCCTGAAGCCCCCCCCCCTCCCCCCCCCGGCTGCTGTTCAATGGTTTGTTTATTAGTATATTAATGATAACTGCCCTTGTATTGATTCTACTTCTTTAAAAAAAAAAAAAAAAAAAAAAAGGAGGAGGAGGAGGAGGAGCGGTAGAGCCGTTGCAAGCGCCACTTTTAAATGTTTAACGTCCGGCCGTTGTTTACGTTCAGCCGTTGTTTACGTTCAGCCGTTGTTTACGTTCAGCCGTTGTTTACGTTCGGATCAGGAAATGCTCTGAAGGCTAGACCGTCCCATTTACCGACCGTTGATGCGGCCGACAGAGGAGGAGGAGTCTCCGAAGCCGTTGCCTCCGGAGACCGCGTAGGCTGGGTCCTCCGAAGGCTGCAGCCCCTGAATTGAGACACAGCTTTTGTCTCTCTCTCTGGCTGCTGTGTGGGCTTCCTCTGACTCTGAGGTAGGAAATAGAGCCACTAGTTTAAATGTTACTTTAAATCAGTTATATGTAGTGACCAGGTTGCAATTGTTTGCCACAGCTCTCCTCTCTGTCTTGTCTTAGTATACAAACTTGTGTTGTCTGTGAAAGTATTGAGGTCTTATTCAGATATTTCCTGGGGTGAAACTCCCCAGGTGGCGTTGTTTGGGGCTTTTAAAGTCTTTAAAAACTCATTTAGCTCTTTATTGAGCAAAGTGCATTTCAGATGGAGACCAACAAAACAATATATTTGACTTCTAATGCATCTCTGCATTCAGAGCATGTTCACTAAAGTGAATAAATATCAAACTGCACAAAATAAAGACCCACAAAACAAAACCAGATTCACTGCATCAGGCCACATTAATAAGAAACTGATATCTTTGCATTCAGAGCAAATGGAGCAAATAATAAGAAAGTGAGGAGGAGCATTACAACTGCATGTGTTCACGTGTCTTGTGTGCCTTTCAATAATCCTAATCCTTCACCATCTAATATCTAATATCTAATATCGCCGTATGGCCGTATGGCCGTATCGCCCAGCCCTAAGAAGACTCTTTCACCAATGGGACGATCGACTTCCCTCACCAGGAAGTAGTTGGTGACGGTGCGGAGCTTCTTGTTGTGGGCGACGGCCAGGCAGACCAGGGAGTTCCCGATGACGGTCACCATGGCGATGATCAGTTCGGTGGCGACGTACAGGACTTTGAGACGGGGTTCGAACCCATAAGGCTTCTCTGCTGTACAGCTGTTAACAGTCACATTCATGGTGACGCCTGGTGAAAAGGTCGAGCGATAGTTATTTATCTTTATCTATAGCTACAGTTATTTATCTTTATCTATAGCTATAGTTATTTATCTTCATCTATAGCTACAGTTATTTATCTTTATCTATAGCTATAGTTATTTATCTTCATCTATAGCTACAGTTATTTATCTTTATCTATAGCTATAGTTATTTATCTTCATCTATAGCTACAGTTATTTATCTTTATCTATAGCTATAGTTATTTATCTTTATCTATAGCTATAGTTATTGATCTTTATCTATAGCTGTAGTTATTTATCTTTATCTATAGCTACAGCTAGCTTGCTAGTTGCTACACACAAAAAACTGTTGGGTTATCTCTGGAACCCAATTTCTGAGTTATTGGTGTTGAGTTAAATTAAAATAAAGTTATTTTTTCCATTTCCATTTTTCCTATGTTATAGGGCTATGAATTTAACTGGCTGGTTCATTTGAAAAATGCTGTCCGCGCACTACAACATTGGGTTATTTTTATTTTTTTATACACGACCCAATAGTTGGGTTAAAAATAACCCAACGTTGTAGTTAGCATAACCCAACTAGGTTGAATATTCAAACCAAAAATTGGGTCAAAATTAACCCAAAAAAGGGGTTCGTCCTTATTTGAACCAGCAGTTGGGTTAAAATTAGGTTATTTTTTAACCCAACTGTTTTTAGTGTGTATATACAGGGCCGTTGCTAGGAATTCTGGGCCCCTGAAAGAATACTAACATGGGCCCCTACCCCAGGACTTTTCCACTTTTTTTCTTAGACTACATATGTATTAACATTCTTTATTTAGCCTACTTAGTTTTGATGCTAATGCAGCATTACTGTGAGCATTAGTCAGGGTCTTATGCAGAATAAATCAGTCGTACAAAGATTAGACTACTGGGGTTTTTTATGGGCCCCACTGGGCGCTGGGCCCCTAGAGTTATCATCACCTTTCTCCCCTATACAACGGCCCTGGCTATATATCTACACAGATAGAGATAAATAGCTTTATTAGGCTATATTCATTTAATATATATTACATTTAAAATACAGCTAGCTAAGAGTTCCTTTTGACTCAAAGTAAATAAATTGCTAACACAAAATTAAAAAACTAGAGTTTCAATTCTGAACACAAACTAAATTCTTTGGTCAGTTCCAAATAAATAAAGAAGGTATTAGTAGTATGGTTACTTATAAATACAATCATAACCAAAGGGTGTGCTTTGACACTGAAGCTGTGTCTTTATTCTGACCAGTGCAGCAGTGATAACCTGTTCTGACCGTAGTGTTCAGTATTGACTCACTGATGGGACCTGTTGCCTTGGACACCTGTAAATCATACATCATGTCATTATATATACTGCTGACCAATCAATGCCCAAGTAGTTTGATCATTGTTTCATTCATTTCCATCAAATCAATGTGAATTAAAAAAAATAATAATAATAAAAAGTTGTATCCCTTATTATATTTGAGCAAAGCTTTCAGCAGCTACATTCTAACTCAGGGTCAATGTGGTCGACTCGACTCTACCAGCTTCTGAAACATTAGAAACTGACAAAATTACTTGATTAGACTATAGAATGTTTGTCATGATTATGTGACTAAGATTTAGATTTCAGATTTATTTATTTATTTATTTATTTATTTAAAAATAGGAACTACATATTGATGATGGGATTGAAGCCAAGTGGCTGATCTCCATCCCCGGTCCGGTTGGCAGGTTGAAGTTAAACATTAAAACCATGAAGATAAAAGCACCAGAGGAAGGACGACGATAATACAACAATGCATCATGATACACACTGACATCTTACATGAACATCCAACTTCCCTGTGATAATTTGTACACGGTCCCTCAGGAGTAGGGATGTCACAATTACTTGTTTTCACAATTAATCGCGGTATTAAACGCCACAATGAATTAATCGTAAAGATTCTTAAATACCGTCACTTCACAAAAAGATTATTTTGGAAACACAGAGGCAGATGTGCACAAAAGTGAAGGTAAATGTAAGAAATACTGGTCAATTTACCTTTAACGTAACATGGTAGGAATTTAAATGTTAGCGTCTCATTTGTGATAAACAAACAATTAAAATAAACTTAAACATTTGGTATCGATGACAATTAATGATTTGAATATTTAAAACACTTCCCCTGGAGGATTAATAATTGGTTACATATGAATAGTAGATACTTAAAATATTTAGTGTAAAGATTTGTAATGTAATTATATTTTGACTGTGTTTGATTTTACACATTCATATGTTGTGAAATTAATTAGGCTAATGCGTAATAATCGTGATAATCATAACACCGTGATTATTTCTCTGACAATAATCGTACAAAGAAAATCTATAATCGTGACATCACTACTCAGGAGCTGTAATAACACAACTAACAAGTCACTACGAAGCAATATTACAGGTTTATGTATCAGGATTATGATCGTTACCCACCTGCGCTCAGCTTCAGGTGCAGTCGTGGGACCCTGAAGGCATCACTGAGCTGAAACCAGGATGAAGCAGGAGGAGAATGATCTACTGTTAATACAGATAATACAGATAATATAATGGATGAACCTGTTGAATGAGCAGCAGCCGTCACCACGTCACCACGTCACCACGTCGGCCTCAGTCTTTGTGAAATGGAAAGCAGATAAAAGCTTTGACACAAATCCTTCACCTGTTCCCGGCAACACAAGCAGAGCTATATTATTACATTTTGAATTATGTGAATTACTTCCAGGTGAACTGCACTTTTCATATTGTGAAATACTTGTATCAGATTAAAGGAAAAGGACAATGAAAAGGTAAACATAGGAGAAGCAGTTTCATTTCTATCTATAAATATAGACAGTGGTTGGGTAAATGTGTTATTTTTAACCAACATACACTACAGTGTGTGTGTATGTAGGAACATATTCACCTCAATTCAAAAAACTTTATTTATCTTCAGGGGGCAATTTAACAATTTAACAATTTAACAATTTAACAAGCTGTGAATTCCAGTTCCTATTAGAAATAACTAAACACAATCTCTACAGGAAACATCAGTATGTTCACTCACTGAACTACATCAAACATCATCAATGAAGCTCCAATTTGGTGAATTACCATGGCAACATGGGAACAAAAAAAGGTTGTCATACATTACTCACCTAGTGGAACAATCTTCCAAAAAAACAGCCCCACAGCTGCAGCAGCAACGGAGAAACAGTCAGCTGCTACTCAGACAGTTTCTTTGTAGGATATAATCTATAATCTATACACTGTGAATTGTTATTGAATATAATTATTATTATTTTTATCCTCTGCTAAAAATGAAGTATAAAAACCTAGTTTGAACAGGTAAAACCCTGTAGGCTGAGCTCATGGTTGTATTCCTCATTTTAGGTTAAGGTTACACACCACACAACAGAGAAATCATGATTCAGCTCATGAAGCCTCTACGGTTTTTATTTTATTTTGTTTTATTTTTGGCTTTTCTGTGAATAAAACTGTTTTCCCTCCTCAGCCCCCCAGTCTGGAGTTGTAGAGTTTAAATCATAAATAAAAAATCACTTTTAATTTGCAATACTGCATTGAATGTGTTGCACTACGCTGTCGTTCTCTTTCCTTCTGGTCTCCATGACAGCTGCCCTGTGTGCTGATTGGCCATTAAATAAAACACTCTGTAAATACATTTTTCTCAAACGTTTAAATGAAGGTATAAAATAAAGTTTAAACACCTGAGTGCAGTTCTCATGTTTCACCGCCAGGCGTCGCCAAAGCTTTTTGTTCTGATGTTGACCCGCCGACCCCGAACCGGAAGTTGTAACAGTTCACGTGACCGGAGCTCAGCGTGCACGCGGTAGTGTTTACAGTGTTTACAGTGTTTACAGTGTTTACAGTGTTTACAGTGCAGCAGTAGCAGCTACATCCATGAGCAGCAGTCCTCTCAGAGGGTTATACATCTATATCCTCTGGAAAATGAGTGTTTCATTGTGATAAAACGCAGTTGGTTTGGAGAAGTAAGTTAACGTAGTTAGCAGTAACGTAGCTGCTGTTATTCAGCTTCAGTCGGAGAAACGAACCAAGGGAGAGAGAGTCAGACATGTCGAGCTGATGATAGATAGTTTAGTTTAGTTTAGTTTAGTTTGTTTAGTTTATTAAAGTAATAAAGTAAACTGAGACATGTCGGGCTTCAGCACCGAGCTGATCGACTACCTGGAGGGAAGAATCAGCTTCGAAGAGTTTGACAAGAGGAGAGACGACAGGAAGGCTACGGTGAGTTAAATAAAGTTAAATAATACATTAAGTTAAATAACACATTAACAAGGCTACGGTGAGTTAAATAAGTTAAATAACACATTAACAAGGCTGCGGTGAGTTAAATAAAGTTAAATAACACATTAAGTTAAATAACACATTAACAAGGCTGCGGTGAGTTAAATAAAGTTAAATAACACATTAACAAGGCTACGGTGAGTTAAATAAAGTTAAATAACACATTAACAAGGCTACGGTGAGTTAAATAAGTTAAATAACACATTCAGAAAGGCTGCGGTGAGTTAAATAACACATTATGAAGGTTTTATTATGGTTAAAGTCTGGTGTAACTGGTTGATATTCTGTTTGTTAGCTTCTGTTAGCTAACTTAACGTTATTGCTTCTTAGCTGTCGCAGTAGCAGTTATTAGGCTATAAGCTAAACTAAGGTACAAGCTTGGCTAAGTTAAATACTAAATTATAGCTATATGGTTAATGTGAATACCTGTAAGTTAAGTGTATTTATCTGTCTAATTCTGTTAGAGAACTACTGTTAGCTTGTTAGCTTGTTAGCTGTCACAGTGTCAGTGAATAAACCTCCTGTCAAACCAGTGCCTCAGCTTTACTATTAACACTTGTCTGATATGTTTTATATGACTTGTGCATGGTTGTGTGTATGGTGGTGTGTGTGTGTGTGTGTTCTGTCCCATCAGCAGCCAGATGGGACTGATGATGTGGAGGACGAAGCTCAGCCGTCCACCTCCACTCAGGTCCCCGTGAAACTCGGTAAAAGTCCCGTCTTTCCCTCTTTTTGTTCGTTCGTTTATGAGTTTGTTCCAGTTGCAACATCATCGATTGAGTTCTGATGCTACAAGAAGGAAAGAGTTCATAAGTTAAAGGGATAGTATCATTTTTTTAAAGTGGGGTTGTATGATCTCCAAATAGCCCCTAAGTACTTTAATTGCAGTAGAAGACTCTCTGCACTCCTCCCGTTAGCAACGCCAGCCCATAATAGCCCTGCCCAGAGATTTACAACATACTGTGTTGTGAACAGACCCAAAGAAACGGCCTATTTTCACGGCCTAAAAGAGGTTTTAAATGAAAAAAAATACACAGTTCCATTGTTCACTATAATATAATTTTTTCCAGTCCTTCAAAGTGCAGGAAAAACACAGTTTTTATTTGGACCGAACCAACTGCTGATCGGCGGCGCTAACCCTGGGCGGAGGGATACGTGAGTTGGTTAGGTCCAAATAAAAACTGTGTTTTTCCTGAACTTTGAAGGGCTGGAAAACTTTATATTATAGAAGTGAAAATAGGCCGTTTCTTTGGGTCTGTTCACAACACTGTATGTTGTAAATCTCTGGGCAGGGCTATTATGGGCTGGCGTTGCTAACGGGAGGAGTGCAGAGAGTCTTCTACTGCAATTAAAGTACTTAGGGGCTATTTGTAGATCATACAACCACACTTTAAAAAAATGATACTATCCCTTTAATATAGTTTAATTAACTATATTGAACATTTTCCTCCACTAGCAGAAGAAGGAGTCAGCCCGGGGGTCCAGCTGGCCTTCGCCTCCATGCTGGGAGAAACACCACAACCGCCCTCTTCTGAAGAAGAGGAGGAGGAGGAGGAGGAGGAGGAAGAGGAAGAGGAGGAGGAAGAAGACAGCTTGAGCTACGTCGACGACAAAGACGATGAGGATTACAAAGTGGACAAGGAGGAGGAGGAGGAAGAGGTGATGAAGGCCGAGCTGGGTCTGGGGCTGACGGAGGAGAAGCAGCAGAAGAAGAAGGGAGGAGGAGGGAAGAAAGGAAGACGGAGGAGAAGGAGAGAAGAGTTAGAGGACGAGATGGAGGACGATCCCTCGGTCGGTGACGTGTTCGCCCTGGAGATGGAGCTGAACCGAGAGAACAAGAAGATGATGAAGGTGAGGAGGAGGAGGAGGAGGAGGAGGAGGAGGAGGAGGAGGAGGAGGAGGATGTATCATCAGGGCCGTAGAGGAGAAAGGTGATGATAACTCTAGGGGCCCAGCGCCCAGTGGGGCCCATAAAAAACCCCAGTAGTCTAATCTTTGTATGACTGATTTATTCTGCATAAGACCCTGACTAATACTCATAGTACACTGTAAAAACTCAACATCTTTACAAGAATGTTTGTCTTATTTCTTGTCCAAATGTCTCATTTCTAGTCAAAACTAATCTCTTTCCACTTAAAATAAGACTCATCACCTAAAAACTAACTTGTTTTTAGATCATTTTCACTTGTTTCAAACAAATTTTCACTTGAAATAAGTAGAAAAATCTGCCAGTTAAAGTAAGTTTTTTGTGCTTGTAATAAGGAAGAAAAACTTGTTTCACTATCAGATTTTTCTAAGATACTTGAGTTTTTGCAGTGTAATGCTGCATTAGCGTCAAAACAAAGAAGGCTAAATAATAAATGATAATACATACGTAGTCTAAGAAAAAAAACCTGGAAAAGTTAGGGGGAGGGGCCCACTTTAGTATTCTTTAAGGGGGCCCAGAATTCCTAGCAACGGCCCTGTGTACATGATATCCAGCTGTTAACGTGGGTCTCTTATCTATCTATCTATCTATCTATCTATCTATCTATCTATCTATCTATCTATCTAAATATCTAAATATCTATCTATCTATCTATCTATCTATCTATCTAAATATCTAAATATCTATCTATCTATCTATCTATCTATCTATCTATCTATCTAAATATCTAAATATCTATCTATCTATCTATCTATCTATCTATCTATCTATCTATCTATCTATCTAAATATCTATCTATCTATCTATCTATCTATCTATCTATCTATCTATCTATCTATCTATCTATCTATCTATCTATCTATCTAAATATCTATCTATCTATCTATCTAAATATCTATCTATCTATCTATCTATCTATCTATCTATCTATCTATCTATCTATCTGTGTTCAGGAGCGACGGCATCGCAGCAAGCTGCCCCGCGCCCTCAGAGGCCTGATGGGGGAAGCCAACATCCGCTACGCCCGAGGAGAGAAGGAAGACGCCATATTGATGTGTATGGAGATCATAAGACAAGGTACGAAACCACCGCGCTGTGTTGGGGAGTTTTTACATTTGGCTTTATCTCAATCTTTTCTTTTTTTTCTGTTCTTTTTTTTCCCTCCTGGGTTAATTTAATTCTCCTTTTTATCCTTTTTTCTTTGTCTTTTTTTCCTCCCAAAAAATAAGTTTATCTGAAAATGAAACTAAGTCACCTGGAGCGCTGCCGTCAACTTCACTCAAATGTGTTTATTGATGTTTCAAGCTTTACATACTTAAAGGAACATTGCGTAGGAATTCCTCCCATCTAGCGTTGTGGTTGTATATCACAAGCAACTCAATGGTATTTTTCATGCTGCATTCACCTGAAATTGGGCAGACGGCAGACGGACGACAGCCGCTACACGGCAACAAGTGGTCCGTCAGCACGAGGCAAAACAAGACACCTGACAATATGTTGTCATGGCGATGTGGTATCGTTTTACCGTCTTTCTCTGGACTTCTGTGACTAAAATGATCTGGTTTGTTAGCGACGGCCGTCTGCCTGACTGCAGGTGAATGCAGCATCAGTGTAACACTTCAGTTTGTTGATGGGGGGAATACTGGTTAATGAAAAACAGACTTTTGAACCAAATAATCGATTTTCCTGAGTAGGCAACAGGAGAAGTTACACAATGTCCCTTTAAACACACTCACAGAATCTTTTTTTATTAAAAACTTTAAATTCTTATAATAGTGATAATTATGATGTATAATTAAGATTGAGTAGAATTACCATGGCGATGGAGACTTATGAAATGAAGACATAACAAAAACAAAAACACAGCCTTTTACCTTCGAAGGTGTTGCATTCTTTCCCACATAATCGTCATTTTTTGTCATTTTACAAATGGGAAAAAGTGGTCGTAAAGAACAAAGTGTTCTGACGTGGATCAGATTTTATTTTATTTTATTCAGATTGGATGATTTCTGTGTCTATCTGGGCCCGATGTGTTAATAAAGTAGGTTAAAGTGAAAAAATAATGATCAGACCATGTCGATGAAGTTGCTCTGAAAGAACGATCCCAAGCATGAGCATGTTAAACATTTATTTATGGGATGTATGAAAACATCTAAAATAGGCTCAGTCCCCTGAGGGTTAGAGGACAGAAATATAAATGAAAACAGCTTCTGATGTTGTAACAGCACAGATCGATGATCTAACTCACTGGTTCTCAACGTGGGGTCCACGGACCCCCAGGGGTCCTGGAGAGGGTTCAACGGTGTCCACAACTTTTTATTGAAATTTTACACTTTTTTCTAGAATTGTTAAACTATTTTTTTTTTTTTTGAGAATTCTTTTTTTATTTTTAGAAATTTTACCACTTTTTCTAGATTTTTTTTTTTTACTTTTTTTTTTTTTGTGAGAATTTTACCACTTCTTTCTAGAAATGTTTTTGGAGAAATTGTACCACTTTTTTTCCAGAAATTTCTCTATAATATTTCTAAAAATTCTCACCATTGGCCCTAATTTGAATGTACAAAACTTTATTCAGTCTCAGAACAAATATTCTTGTGTTTCTGGTGTTTGCTTCAAAAGTTTGATAACCCTGACTGCTCTAACTTGTGGGTGGTTTCCATGGTTTCCTCCCCGGCTGCAGCGCCGCTGGCCTACGAGCCGTTCTCCACGCTGGCCATGATCTACGAGGACGACGGCGACGTGGACAAAGCGCTGCAGTTCAGTCTGATCGCCGCTCACCTCAACCCGTCGGACTGCGAGGAGTGGGTCCGCCTGGCCGAGATGTCGCTGGAGCAGGACAACGTCCGCCAGGCCATCGTCTGCTACAGCAAAGGTCCATTCACTGACTGATATCTTTATTTAAATCATGTAAACGACAATGTAAAAAAGATAAAATAATAATATAGTAAGGAAATAAGTGAACAAGTAACATCTCATAAGCAGTTTACATGAGTGAAAAGGAGCAGGAAGAAGTATAAATTTATCTAATCCTGGTCCCTATAACTATATGTTCTAATTAAAATCATAGCACAAAGACGTTACATTTATTATTTCATTCCTCCATTACACTATGAACCATTTCCTGCCACATTTTAATCCAGATAGTAAGTAAGCAAACACCTTGTGTGAATTATTCAATGAACCTCTGGAGAATCATTTCTTTATGTCTCTTTTTAAACATGATTACACTCGACATGTTTTTGATTTCAGTTACTCATATTATTCCACAGTTTTACTCCACAAATGGTGATACAGAAACTTTTCTTTGTTTGAGCTCTACCAACCTGTAGATTTGATTTCTCTCTTAAATCACCGTGCTCTCTTTCATGAAACATTCTCTGAACATTTCTTGGTAGCAGTTAGTTCCTTGGGCTGTTTTATGCTCCACCAAATCAAACTATTTTAGAGTTTTAGATGTACGACTTTATTCTCTAAGTCTGTGTTTTTGTTTTTCCCTAACACTCCGTCGTAAGTAAGAATGGGAGTAAAATTGTTGTAATATAAAGTTGTGTTCAAAATGCAACGGAATGCCAATAACCCAGGGTTTTCGTTGTCGTCATGGTAACCGGCAGCCATCAAGTACGACCCGAGCAACGTGCGCTACCTGTGGGAGCGCTCCAGCCTGCACATGCGGCTCGGAGAGCACAAACACTGCATGGACGGCTACCGACGAATCCTGTCGCTGCTGCCGCTGGAGGACGGAGAGCACTTCATGCAGCTGTCCAAGGACATGGCCAAGTACGACCACACACATCACACACATCACTACACTGACACACACACACACACTCACACACACACACACACACACACACACACACACACACACACACACACACACACACACAGACACACACACACACACACACACACACACACACACACACACACCAGTCACACAAAAGCTTATTTCTTGTCAAAATGTCTCATTTCTAGTCAAAACTAATCTCTTTTCACTCAAAATAAGACTCATCACCTAAAAATGAACTTGTTTTTACACCATTTCCATTGGTTTCAAACAAAATTTCACTTGCCCTAACCCACTATCAGATTTTTCTACTTATTTCAAGTGAAAATATGTTTGAAAGAAGTAAAAAGTGTCTAAAAACAAGCTGCTTTTAATATGATGTGTATTATTTTAAGTAGAATGAGATTTGTTTTGACTAGAAATAAGACAAATATTCTTGGTAAGATTTTTGCAGTGCATGTTGTTTTGAGATCAGCGGGGCAGAGACGTGAGCTGCTCAGTAAAGAGCAGTTCTCTGTCTGCATTGTAACACAGCAGTTTGAAAAAGAGCGGTGTGCTCCAAACGTCACTACTCTGCAATAAATCTCTGTTCAAGGGTTACGGTTAGCTCTTCATGGTGTGCCGATTTTTTACTTTTTTCTAAAGTTTCAAAGGAGGTTAAATCGAAAGCAACTGGACTTAGTTATTTGTCTAGGAAAGGGTTAGTTAGACAAATAACTAAGTCCAGTTGCTTTCGATTTAACCTCCTTTTGAAATACTATGACCTGGGCAAATGAGAATATTCACCGGCTTTTTTCTAAAGTGTTGAACTGTCCCTTTAAGTCTTGAGTGTGTATCGTGTGTGTGTGTGTGTAGGAGCTACTACGAGTGCAGCGACGTGCCGGCAGCTCTCAGTGTGATAGAAGAAGCCTTCTCCCGTCACCCCACGCTGGTCAGTGATGACTTCATCAACATGGCCGCCGAGCTCTACATCTCCAGCCGCCAGTACGACGCCGCGCTGCAGGTCCTGGAGCGCTTCGCTGGCGTCCGCATGGTTACGGCCCAGTCCACAGAGTCCACATCGAACCCCGCCGGACCACCGGAGGAGGAGGTGGAGGAGGAGAGAGAGGTGGAGAAGGAGACCAGGGAGGAAGAGGAGGGGGAGGAGGAGGAGAAGAAAGACGAAGAAGGAGCGAAGAAGAAGTACGAGGAGGAAAAGGCCACAGAGAACTACGGTGAGGAGTCGACACGCATCTATCTATCTATCTATCTATCTATCTATCTATCTATCTATCTATCTATCTATCTATCTATCTATCTATCTATCTATCTATCTATCGTTCTATCGTTCTATCTATCGTTCTATCTATCTATCTATCTATCGTTCTATCGTTCTATCGTTCTATCTATCTATCTATCTATCTATCTATCGTTCTATCGTTCTATCTATCGTTCTATCTATCTATCTATCTATCTATCTATCTATTATCTATCTATCTATCTATCTATCTATTATCTATCTATCTATCTATTATCTATCTATCTATCTATCTATCTATCTATCTATTATCTATCTATCTATCTATCTAATCCATAACGGTGACATCACTACTTCAGACTTGAACTACAGTGAGGAGTCGATACGCAACAACACAAGTAGAATCTGTCACGTAGGAGGAAAAGCTAAAGACCTCAAGACACTTCTCGTTCTATCTATCAGGGCCACGTTGACAAATAAAAACATCACTAACTTCAAGAATGAAGTCGGAAATTTCCGACTTTATTCTTGTAATGTTATGACTTCTTTCTCGTAGGAAATGTACGACTTTATTCTCGTAAATTTACGACTTTATTCTCGTAAATTTACGACTTTATTCTCGTAATGTTATGACTTTTTTCTCGTATGAAATGTACGACTTTATTCTCGTAAATTTACGACTTTATTCTTGTAAATGTACGACTTTATTCTCGTAAATTTACGACTTTATTCTCGTAAATGTACGACTTTATTCTCGTAAATTTACGACTTTATTCTCGTAAATTTACGACTTTATTCTCGTAAATTTACGACTTTATTCTCGTAAATTTACGACTTTTTTCTCGTAATGTTATGACTTTTTTCTCGTATGAAATGTACGACTTTATTCTCGTAAATTTACGACTTTATTCTTGTAAATGTACGACTTTATTCTCGTAAATTTACGACTTTATTCTCGTAAATTTACGACTTTATTCTCGTAATGTTATGACTTTTTTCTCGTATGAAATGTACGACTTTATTCTCGTAAATTTACGACTTTATTCTTGTAAATGTACGACTTTATTCTCGTAAATTTACGACTTTATTCTCGTAAATGTACGACTTTATTCTCGTAAATTTACGACTTTATTCTCGTAAATTTACGACTTTATTCTCGTAAATGTACGACTTTATTCTCGTAAATTTACGACTTTATTCTCGTAAATTTACGACTTTATTCTCGTAAATTTACGACTTTATTCTCGTAAATTTACGACTTTTTTCTCGTAATGTTATGACTTTTTTCTCGTATGAAATGTACGACTTTATTCTCGTAAATTTACGACTTTATTCTTGTAAATGTACGACTTTATTCTCGTAAATTTACGACTTTATTCTCGTAAATGTACGACTTTATTCTCGTAAATTTACGACTTTATTCTCGTAAATGTACGACTTTATTCTCGTAAATTTACGACTTTATTCTCGTAAATTTACGACTTTATTCTCGTAAATGTACGACTTTATTCTCGTAAATTTACGACTTTATTCTCGTAAATTTAAGACTTTATTCTTGTAAATTTACGACTTTATTCTTGTAAATTTACGACTTTATTCTCGTAAATTTACGACTTTATTCTCGTAAATTTAAGACTTTATTCTTGTAAATTTACGACTTTATTCTCGACAACACAAGAGTCACGTGACCTTCATGATCCCAACGTGGTTTGTTGTGGAAGCTCCTCTCCGTCGCCGTGGAAACTCCCCCGCTGCTCTCCGTCGCCGTGGAAACTCCCCCGCTCCTCTCCGTCACCGTGGAAACTGCGATCACAGCTGCTGATTAAAGGGCCAGTCTGTCTGTTTGTCTGCATCCAGGTGCAGTTAAACAGGTGCAGGTACCAGACAGCGTCCCGGTCGACCTGAGGGCCAAGCTGATCGTCTGCCTCATACACAAGCACGTCTACGCCCCCCTGGAGGTAAACAACCCACTCATTATGGTTTACACCACTGGTTCTCAACATGGGGTCCGGGGACCCCCAGGGGTCCTTGAGAGATCTGAAGGGGTCCCCGATTTTTTCTTGAAATTTTACCACTTTTTACTAGAAGTTTTTATTTTTATTTTTTTTATTATTTTATCACTTTTTCTAGTTTCTTTTTTACTTTGCTTTTGGAGAAATGTTACCACTTTTTTCTAGAAAATGTTTCCTTTTTTATTTTTATTTTTAACCTTTTTTTTTTAGAAAATGTTTCCTTTTTTTTTTATTTTTTCCTTTTTTTGGAGAATTTATTTTACCACTTCTTCCTAGAAATGTTTAAATGTTTTTGGAGAAATTGGACCACTTTTTTTCCAGAAATTTCTCTATGATATTTCCAATAATTCACGCCATTGGCCCTAATTAAAGGCCCTTTCACACCGGAGACGTATTTTTCGTGCGAATAATTTGCGCGTCAATATTTTTTTTCGAACCCCGGTTTTCATCACGGGTCCTTTCACACCGACCGCGAATGTTTCGCGGCGAAAATGCGGCACAATTTTTTTTCGGAGCGAGGTCGATTTTTCTGAGCTTTCGCCCGGCGAATAAACGCATCAACCAATCATGTGGCGTGAAAAGGAGGTCGGCCACGTCACATCCACCACGTCAGAACCAAGGGGGCAGTTGTCGGTCTGAGAAGTGAAGCTCACTTCCGCATTCAAAAAGCTGCAATCCCCTCTTCTTCCTCTGGGGGCTGGCTCCAGAAGGGAGCAACTCCAATCGAGCCCCATGTTAAAATAGCCGATTTTACAGCTTAAAAAAACATATTTACAGCCTGGTACATTTTATTTTTTTGGTCTCAACCGATAGTTTCTACCCCCGCACACACTCTGAGGGGGGTGAATTTTTTTTTAACTCTACCGTTTTACTATTATTAGGTTTAAAGTTCTGGCCAATCAGGGCGCAGAACCGTTGAGTGACAGGTCCGGCGACCGCTGCTTCGAGGCCAGTGGGCGGGCTCTCGGCCGGCCAACGGCCGCACCGCTCCAAATATGGCAAGTAGAATCTAACATGGCGCGGTTCTAACCCCCGTAGTAGAGACACAAAACAGACTCCCCAAAACCAATGGGTGACGTCACGGACGCTACGTCCATTCTTTTTACAGTCTATGGTCAGAACACACACAGCTGTTTCCCATAACAGACGGTGGCCGCACAGTCTCTCACAGGAAAAAGAAGTTGTTGTTTCACCGTCTTTGCTCTCATCTCTGCCAGTCAGCCCCTCCACCTGCCGTCTCTCTGGGCACGTACACACACACAGACACACACACACACACACACACACACACACACACACACACACACACACACACACACACACGCACACACACACACACACACACACACACACACACACACGCACACGGACACGCGGGCGCATGGACACGTGCTTGGCCACTAATGTAAACAATAAATAACCTGTGTCTCGGAGGAGGAGAAGAGAGGAGGAGGAGGAAGAGGAGGAGGAGAAGAGAGGAGGAGGAGGGAGGAAGAGGAGAGAGGAGGAGAGGAAGAGGGGGGGTAAGTGGAAAGAGGAGAAATAGCAATAGAGTGTGTCCATACTGTCAGGACAGTGATCAGATATTGATCAGTGATCAGACAGTAGCTGCTGTGTTGAGTGAAGTTGGTAACAAGACGACAGTGGCATAACGTAGCAGCGAATACATGAGGGATAATTAACAGATTAGAAATGACATGGAGGCGAAGAACCACCCGTCGCAAAGCGAAACTTTGGAATTTAATTGTCGCATCGTCGCATATTCGCGTCGCCGCCGGTGTGTATGGTTTTGATGCGAAATATTTGGCCGTGAATATTTCGCAATTTCGTGTCGTTTATTCGTTACGTCCGCGGTGTGAAAGGGCCTTTAAATGTATAAAAAAGTAAAGTTCTTCAGTCTCAGAACAATTATTTGTGTATTTCTGGTGTTTACTTCTAAATTTGGTCCAATGGGGGTCCATGGTCTAATATGTGTCAATTCAGGGGTCCTTGATGTACAAAAGGTTGAGAACCACTGGTTTACAGCACTGTTTTAACTGTTTTGGGACTGTAAATGTGTGTTTCTGTGCAGAGCTTGGTGTGGTCCCTGATGGAGCAGAGCCCCGAGGAGATGGGGGACTAAATGTTGTACTGTCCCTTTAACAGAGCCTGGTGTGGTCCCTGATGGAGCAGAGCCCCGAGGAGACTAAATGTTGTACTGTCCCTTTACCCTCCTGTAGAGCCTGGTGTGGTCCCTGATGGAGCAGAGCCCTGAGGAGACTAAATGTTGTACTGTCCCTTTAACAGAGCCTGGTGTGGTCCCTGATGGAGCAGAGCCCTGAGGAGACTAAATGTTGTACTGTCCCTTTAACAGAGCTTGGTGTGGTCCCTGATGGAGCAGAGCTCATGTTGTACTGTCCCTTTAACAGAGCCTGGTGTGGTCCCTGATGGAGCAGAGCCCTGAGGAGATCGGGGACTAAATGTTGTACTGTCTCTTTAACAGAGCTTGGTGTGGTCCCTGATGGAGCAGAGCCCCGAGGAGACTAAATGTTGTACTGTCCCTTTAACAGAGCTTGGTGTGGTCCCTGATGGAGCAGAGCTCATGTTGTACTGTCCCTTTAACAGAGCCTGGTGTGGTCCCTGATGGAGCAGAGCCCTGAGGAGATCGGGGACTAAATGTTGTACTGTCTCTTTAACAGAGCCTGGTGTGGTCCCTGATGGAGCAGAGCTCATGTTGTACTGTCCCTTTAACAGAGCCTGGTGTGGTCCCTGATGGAGCAGAGCTCATGTTGTACTGTCCCTTTAACAGAGCCTGGTGTGGTCCCTGATGGAGCAGAGCTCATGTTGTACTGTCCCTTTAACAGAGCCTGGTGTGGTCCCTGATGGAGCAGAGCTCATGTTGTACTGTCCCTTTAACAGAGCCTGGTGTGGTCCCTGATGGAGCAGAGCTCATGTTGTACTGTCCCTTTAACAGAGCCTGGTGTGGTCCCTGATGGAGCAGAGCTCATGTTGTACTGTCCCTTTAACAGAGCCTGGTGTGGTCCCTGATGGAGCAGAGCCCTGAGGAGACTAAATGTTGTACTGTCTCTTTAACAGAGCCTGGTGTGGTCCCTGATGGAGCAGAGCCCTGAGGAGACTAAATGTTGTACTGTCCCTTTAACAGAGCTTGGTGTGGTCCCTGATGGAGCAGAGCTCATGTTGTACTGTCTCTTTAACAGAGCTTGGTGTGGTCCCTGATGGAGCAGAGCTCATGTTGTACTGTCCCTTTAACAGAGCCTGGTGTGGTCCCTGATGGAGCAGAGCTCATGTTGTACTGTCCCTTTAACAGAGCCTGGTGTGGTCCCTGATGGAGCAGAGCTCATGTTGTACTGTCCCTTTAACAGAGCCTGGTGTGGTCCCTGATGGAGCAGAGCCCTGAGGAGACTAAATGTTGTACTGTCTCTTTAACAGAGCCTGGTGTGGTCCCTGATGGAGCAGAGCCCTGAGGAGACTAAATGTTGTACTGTCTCTTTAACAGAGCCTGGTGTGGTCCCTGATGGAGCAGAGCTCATGTTGTACTGTCCCTTTAACAGAGCTTGGTGTGGTCCCTGATGGAGCAGAGCCCCGAGGAGATCGGGGACCTGCACCTGGATGTGAGTGAAGCGTACCTGGAGGAGGGAGAGTACCTGTCTGCTCTGCCGCTGCTGTCCAACCTCATCCTGTCAGAGAAATACAACCTGGCCGTGGTCTGGCTGAGGCACGCAGGTGATTATAGCAAGATGCTAATTTCCATCCGTAGTTCCATTAACATAAAAACAGTTCAACAGCAGTACACATTAACTATAACAATGAAAAACATTTTGACTTTAAAGTTCAATTTAATTATTTTTTTTATCCATACCCAGGGGGCAAAATCCCAGTTTTTTGAAAAACCAGACAGGGAGCGTTGTAAAAGGTTTGACAGCAAAAATGATCTGTAGGAACTTGAAGGATTAAAACCTGGTGGACGACCTGGTCAACTAGCTGCTGGAAAGCTACAGGGGCCAAAACCCCTTTCTGGGGACATTTTGCTGGAGAAATGATGTAAATGCAAATATTTAGGTACTACAATGGCATAAATAGTCATACAACTATAAAATTTGGCAGAGAGTATCTTGACACATAGGGGGAGGCAGGAAAAAAAGATTCTGGGGTTTGATGCAACTTAATTTTAAGATATCACCCTCAACATCCCAAAAAAGACCCCAAAAAAGTACTGTTCACCTGACAAATTCTTATGAAAATTATTATTTTTCAGCACTTTATAGAGAATATCTATGCTTAACATATATATAGAAAACTTCCTTAATTCATAAGCTTCCATTTGAGTCCAAGATAGTCTTTCTACTAGCTACTGGAAAGCTACAGGCTGTCTCCAAACAATGCAACACCTATTGTGAAAAACTCCATGTTAACTGGCCTGATCAGAAAACATTCTATTTCTGGTCTCCCCAAAGTGAACAGACAGATAGAGAAGACCGTTGGCCACAGCAAGTGGGGCTTTGGAGATAGAAAGACTATCTGGGACTCAAATGGAAGCTTATGAATTAAGGAAGTTTTCTATATACATGTTAGGCATAGATATTCTCCATAAAGTGCTGAAAAATAATAATTTTCATGAGAATTTGTCAGGCGAACAGTACTTTTTTTGGTCTTTTTTGGGATGTTGAGGGTGATATCTTAAAATCGAGTTGCAACAAACCCCAGAATCTTTTTTTCCTGCCTCCCCCTATGTGTCAAGATACTCTCTGCCAAATGTTATAGTTGTATGACTATTTATGCCATTGTAGTACCTAAATATTTGCATTTACATCATTTCGCCAGCAAAATGTCCCCAGAAAGGGGTTTTGTCCCCTGTAGCTTTCCAGCAGCTAGTTGACCGGGTTGTCCACCCAGGTTTTAATCCTTCAAGTTCCTACAGATCATTTATGGTGTCAAACCTTTTACAACGCTCCCTGTCCGTTTTTTTGCTTTGCCCCCTGGGTACCAGGGAAAAAAAGTTCAACTGAAATGTTTTTTTTTTTCTTTTTTCCTTTTTTTACTTGAGGCGGAAAAAAAATCACTTAGTTAAACTGAAATGTTTTTTCCCAGTTTTTTCTTTTTTTTCCTATTAATTCTCCTGAAAAAAAAAGCTGGAAATGTAAAATATAAATGATCAATATCACTTGTGTTATTGATCAGATGAGAAACTGTGAAGGAAGTAGAAACAAGTCAAGGAACATGTAACAAGAGAGAATAAAACCCTGTTTGATTCCCTCTGCAGAGTGCCTGAAGGCGCTGCGCCACATGGACGCAGCAGCAGCAGAATAAACCCTGTTTGATTCCCTCTGTGTTGCAGAGTGCCTGAAGGCGCTGCGCCACATGGACGCAGCAGCAGAATAAACCCTGTTTGATTCCCCCTGCAGAGTGCCTGAAGGCGCTGGGCCACATGGACGCAGCAGCAGAATAAACCCTGTTTGATTCCCCCTGCAGAGTGCCTGAAGGCGCTGCGCCACATGGACGCAGCAGCAGAATAAACCCTGTTTGATTCCCTCTGTGTTGCAGAGTGCCTGAAGGCGCTGCGCCACATGGACGCAGCAGCAGAATAAACCCTGTTTGATTCCCTCTGTGTTGCAGAGTGCCTGAAGGCGCTGCGCCACATGGACGCAGCAGCAGCAGAATAAACCCTGTTTGATTCCCTGTGCAGAGTGCCTGAAGGCGCTGGGCCACATGGACGCAGCAGCGGAATAAACCCTGTTTGATTCCCCCTGCAGAGTGCCTGAAGGCGCTGCGCCACATGGACGCAGCAGCAGAATAAACCCTGTTTGATTCCCTGTGCAGAGTGCCTGAAGGCGCTGGGCCACATGGACGCAGCAGCGGAATAAACCCTGTTTGATTCCCCCTGCAGAGTGCCTGAAGGCGCTGGGCCACATGGACGCAGCAGCAGAATAAACCCTGTTTGATTCCCTGTGCAGAGTGCCTGAAGGCGCTGGGCCACATGGACGCAGCAGCGGACAGCTACACTAAGGTGGTGGAAATGGCCCCGCTGCACCTGGAGGCCCGGTTGTCCCTGGCGACGCTGCAGCAGCAGCTGGGCCGCACCGACCGAGCCCTCAAGGCCCTGGAGTCCATGTACGACCCCGACACGCTGTCACAGGACTCGTCAGCTGCACAGAAGGCAACAAACCCCCTCTGTTTCTACATGTGTGTGTGTGTGTGGGCAGGGCCGTTGCTATGAATTCTGGGCCCCCTTAAAGAATACTAAAGTGGGCCCCTCCCCCTAACTTTTCCTTTTTTTTTTCTTAGACTACGTATGTATTATCATTTATTATTTAGCCTACTTTGTTTTGATGCTAATGCAGCATTACACTGCAAAAACTCAAGTATCTTAGCAAGAATATTTGTCTTATTTCTAGTCAAAATGTCATTTCTAGTCAAAACAAATCTCATTCTACTTAAAATAAGACTCATCATATTAAAAGCAGCTTCTTTTTAGACACTTTTTACTTCTTTCAAGCAGATTTTCACTTGAAATAAGTAGAAAAATCTGATAGTGGAGCAAGTTTTTCTTTCTTGTTACAAACACAAAAAACATGTTTTCACTGGCAGATTTTTCTATTTGAAGTGGAAAGAGATTAGTTTTGACTAGAAATGAGACATTTGGACAAGAAATAAGACAAATATTCTTGGAAAGATGTAGAGTTTTTACAGTGTACTATGAGTATTAGTCAGGGTCTTACGCAGAATAAATCAGTCATACAAAGATTAGACTACTGGGGTTTTTTATGGGCCCACTGGGCGCTGGGCCCCTAGAGTTATCATCACCTTTCTCCCCTATACAACGGCCCTGGTTGTGTGTGTGTGTGTGTGTGTGTGTGTGTGTGTGTGTGTGTGTGTGTGTGTGTGTCTCACATCTCTGTGTTGTGTCTCACATCTCTGTGTTGTGTGTGTAGGAACTGAAGCTGCTGCTGCATCGCTCGACGCTGCTGAAGACTCAGGGACAGATCCCAGCGTACCTGGACGCTATGATCACCATGATCTCCATGCTGCTGAAGGTAACACACAAACACACTCACATGCACTATTCTACTGGTACAACATGTGTATATATGATCATATGTTAACAAAACACCTAAACCGTGTGTGTGTGTGTGTGTGTGTGTGTGTGTGTGTGTGTGTGCTAGGTTGCCATGCAGCGAGCTAAGGTGTGCGTCTGCACTGCAAACATGTCAGGTGAGAATCACCTGAAACTGGTCAAAGTTGAAGACATGACGGAGATCGCTGACCACGAAGCTGCTTATCTGGACAACACCGGTACGTACAATATAGTATATAATGTATAATATAGTATATATAGTAGAATATAGACCACATTCAACAGGAAATGACTCAAACTAGATGAAAAAGAAAAGCTAATTTCTTAATTAATTATTTAATTAATTAAATAAACTTGAGGGATTCGAAAATCTGAATCCAGTGTTTCTATGTTTCTATGTTTCTATGGAGACGCAAAATCACATAATCTGATCAAGCTTTATTCTATCAGGGCCACATGACTAATAAAAAAAATCACAAACTTCAAACACAAACTAAATTTGCGACTTTATTCTCGTAATGTTAAGACTTTTTTCGTAGGAAATGTACGACTTTATTCTTGACACCACACATCGGTCTACGTGTGGGAAACAATAGGTGTGTGTTTGAGTAAAATTATCGTTTGTGTTTAATTTTTATAAACTACTGAGAACAATTTCTCCCAAAAATTCCAACTGGTCAAAATAACAAAAATAGATGCAGTGTTTTAATGCAAAGAAAACCAGTTGATATTAATTTTTAAACAACAGACCACTGTTTTAATTTAGGAAGAGTTCAGATCGATGGAAATATAAATTTTAATCCTGCAGCAGCAGTGATTGATTATTTACTGATGCATAATAGTTCTAAGATTTTCTATTAAAATAAAGTCAATAATGACATGTTTTGTGTTCTCTTTGTATTTGGAAAATTATCAAAAAACATGTTGGTACCGTGACAACACTAATAACGTTATATAACATAATGTGACTTTATTATACACTCATACTGTCTTGTAGTTCTGCTTGAATTTCTTCTCAAAATGCATCAGATGTTTTCAAATATGAAATATTCAACATGTTCTTACGGGGGAACAACCGGACCCCGTAGAGGGGTCTGAACCTTCTCACCTTTTTCACCCACGACCCGTTTTCATGTCTGACTTTATTCTCGTAAATTTACAACTTTATTCTTGTAAATCTATGACTTTATTCTCGAAGTCTGTTTTTTTTTTCCTGAATGTGGCCCTAATACTCGGTCGTATCTTAATCGAAACACAATTTCTTTCCGATTGAGCTCAACCAGATCAGAATCTTCCAACTGACGTGTTCACATGATGCGTTTTTATACGGATCAGCCCTTTATTCTGAGTATTGGTGTCTATGTGAACACAGCTGATGTCTGTGGTGGCATCTGGTCCGTGTCCCAGGTAAAACCAACGTCCTGTCCAAAGAGGACTGGTGGCAGCTGCTGCTGAGCTGCGTGACGACGCTGTGCGACGCGCGGCGCTACGAAGAGGCCGAGCTGCTGGTCGACTCGGCCATGGAGTTCTACTCCTTCTACGACAACATCCCCCGCAGGAAGGCGCTCGAGTTCCTGGGGCTGTCGGCCACCATCCTGGACCACAACCACTACAAGGCCTACAACTACATACGGTAAACAACTAGTAAACAACTAGTAAACAACCACTACAACCACTACAAGGCCTACAACTACATCAGGTAAACAACTAGTAAACAACTAGTAAACAACCACTACAACCACTACAAGGCCTACAACTACATCAGGTAAACAACTAGTAAACAACTAGTAAACAACCACTACAACCACTACAAGGCCTACAACTACATCAGGTAAACAACTAGTAAACAACTAGTAAACAACCACTACAACCACTACAAGGCCTACAACTACATACGGTAAACAACAACAACCACTACAAGGCCTACAACTACATTAGGTAAACAACTAGTAAACAACCACTACAAGGCCTACAACTACATCAGGTAAACAACTACATCAGGTAAACAACAACATCCCATCATGGCCGCTGCTTCAGGGTTCTTACGGATCCTTAAAAAGTCTTAAAAGGCATTGAATTCATTAATCTAAAAACAAGGCCTTTGTAGGGGCTTGTCCTGTAGCCACTACTGGTTGCTGACAGTATTGTTTAGACTGGTACTCGAGCATGAACCAACGGAAACTTCTTTGCGTTTGAAACAATCATGTTCCTTTTATTCCTGGGTGAAGCCACGTATTATATATAACATAAACAGAAAACGATCAAACTTAAATCACTGCTGAGCACCGTCAAAAACTGTTTGCTCCTGCCTCATCAGCAACACCTGGGCTACACAATGAGCAATCTCAAGTAACCTGCCTGACCCCCCACCAACATCCGGTTCAGGTCAGGCACAAAGAAAATACTGCCACCTAGTGGCCTGATGGTGCAAGGTTTGAATAAAACATGGCTCCTACAGCCTTAATTGGCATTAAAATGTCTTAAATCAATTTTTCAAAAGTCTTAAAATGTTAACACATGGTAAGTGGTATTTTATGGTTGTAATTAGTCTCAAATCTCTAAATAATTGGTAACATTCAGACATAGAGAAGTTAGTGGCGGCCGTCAACGCTAAATTTCTCACTACCACCAGCTCCCGAGTCAGTGACTTTTTTTCCCCCAATCATCCATGTAGCAGTCACTTTACCTTGGACCACAGAGGAAAGTGGGTAAAACCCTATATAATAGATGTGGTGACGTTTTTTGTGTGTTTTTTTTTGCCTTTGTGTTTATTGTGAAGTCGGTCTTAAATTTCATTTCAAGTGGCTTTAAAAACATATTAAAAAGTCTTAAATTTAAGTTGGTTTAAGCTGTAGGAACCCTGTGCTTCTAACAGGCTGCTCCCAGGAACATCAAGCTAAAGTCTCTTCTCTTCTCAACAGGAAAATGCTGATGGAGAATGTGGATCTGCCTCAGCTGTGGAACGTTTTCAACCAGGTTTGACCATGTTCATGTGTCCACAAGTCAAAGCTGTAGCTGTGTAATGAAGGAATCCTGCTAACGACCGACTGTCTCTCCTCCTCAGTTGACCATCACCTCGCAGCACCAACGCCACCATCGCTTCAGTCTGCGTCTGCTGCTCAAACACCCCGACAACTACGCGCTGTGCGTCCTGTGTGGACACAACGCCATGGTGTCAGGCAGCTTCAAACACGCTCTGGGTACAACGTTTACATCTACACGCTGCACGCTGCACTACAACATCTACACGCTGCACTACAACGTTTACGTTTACACGTTCACACGCTGCACTACAACATCTACACGTTTTATGCTGCACTGGTCAATCCAGTCTTTCAAAACACAGATAAAAAGAAAGTGTTTTGTATCATAACTGCATTCACCTGCAGTCGGGCAGACGGCCGTCGCTAACAAACCAGATCATTTTAGTCACAGAAGTCCAGAGAAAGACGGTAAAACAATACCACATCACCATGACAACATATTGTCACGTGTATTGTTTTGCCTCGTGCTGACGGACCACTTGTTGCCGTGCAGCAGCTGTCGTCCGTCTGCCCAATTTCAGGTGAATGCAGCATGAAAAATATGATTGAGTTGCTTGTGATCTGTGTGGCGGCGGGAAAACCGTTCTATTGTAGCAAACGGCCAAAATAGGTGGAAAAGTACTACAGTATTTCCACGGTTTAGATATTTAGTGTGATTCTGGTTCTTTGAACTCTACGACATCGTGGTGAATAAATACTTTAAGAAAACAAAACGGAAAGTACTTATTTTTATGTTTTTGTGGCAAATAAAGCGTTTAATTTCCAGCTGAGCTGCAGCAGCAGCGCTAGAGGAGAGAAGCTCCGTTGTTATCGTAGAGGAAACATTCAAGGACCCTCGGAAAGCAGAGAATCCTGTGATCCAGATGCTTTTTACAGCTCGTCTCTATCACAGGAAGTTATAATATGTTGTTGATGTTTTGTAAAACATGTGCAAGCGCAGATGCTACGTTCGGTTTAGCATCGATGCTACGTTCTGTTTAGCATTGAAGCTACGTTTGGTTTAGCATTGATGCTACGTTCGGTTTAGCATCGATGCTACGCTTGGTTTGGCGTCTGTTCTCGTACCACGTGATTACACGCACCCTTTACGGTCCCTTCTTGTCATAGAGGCACCACACACTTTTCAGTTTTTTGGTCATAATAGATTAAAATGCCCATAACTTTTGATCTGAGAGGGATATGGTATTTTAGATATATATATATCATATATATGGTATTTTAGATTCACATATTGCTTTATTGTTTTTTAAAATGTTTATTGTCTGTCTGTCTATTGTTTGCACCGAGGGTCTGAGAGTAACACAATTTCGATTCTCTTATGTCCCGTACATACTGTGGAATTGACAATAAAGCTGACTTTGACTTTGATATCTCAGTTATTCAAACAGTTATGAATAGCTGAAAACTTCTAGTTTATGTGAAGGGTTTTCCCAGCCCACCACACATATACAACAACGCTAGATGGGAGGAATTCCTACGCAATGTCCCTTTAATGTCATTTGAATTCATACTTGTGTTTCTTCAGGCCAGTACGTCCAGGCCTTCCAGACTCACCCCAACAACCCGCTCCACAGTCTGTGTGTGGGCCTCACCTTCTTCCACATGGCGTCGCAGAAGTACGTGGCCAAACGACACACGCTGGTGATGCAGGTAAAGAGTTGTAATGAGCTTTCTCACACAACAATACACAATTATTGTCCAGAAAGGTGTTAAAAACTTGAGGCGGCCTTGTGTTGTCAGGGTTCGTCCTTCCTGCAGCGCTACGTGGAGCTGCGGGGCGTCTGTCAGGAGAGTATGTACAACATGGGCCGAGCGATGCACCAGATGGGCCTCACACATCTGGCCGTTCATTACTACCAGAAGGCGCTAACGCTGCCGGGACAGAAACTGGAGGTAAATGCACTTTAGCAGCGATGCGGCTAACGCTAACGCTAAGGCAAGCTAGCATAGCGGCTAACGCTAACGCTAAGGCTAGCTAGCATAGCGGCTAACGCTAACGCTAAGGCTAGCATATGAAAACGTGGAAAATTAAGCGAGTGAGTCGTACGACGGAGTATTAGGGCCACATTGACAAATAAAAAAAATCACAGACTTCGAGAATAAAGTCGTAGATTTAAGACTTTATTCTCGTAATGTTATGACTTTTTTTCTCGTAGGAAATGTACGACTTTATTCTCGTAAATTTACGACTTTATTCTCGTAATGTTATGACTTTTTTTCTTGTCGGAAATGTACGACTTATTATCGAAGTCTGTGTATGTTTTTTTTCTCAATGTGGCCCTAATACTCCGTCGTAGAGTCGAATAAAAAGATATTTAACCACACTATAATGAACATTTAGCTCTTAAACACTGAACACTTCCATTCATTCTTCTGTTTCTCCTCTATATATCCCTCTTTTTGTCCTTCATCTCTCCCTCTTCTTGTCCTTCATCTGTCCCTCTTTTTCTCCTTTATCTCTCCCTCTTCTTGTCCTTCATCTCTCCCTCTTCTTGTTCTTCCAGGGCATCGATGACGACCAGGTGGACCTGAGGAGGGAAATCGCCTTCAACCTGTCACTCATCTACCAGACGAGCGGCAACATGGACATGGCTCGACAGTACATCAACACCTACTGTGTAGTCTGAGAATCTACATCCTGTACCAGTACACACCTGGAACTATTTGGAGAAAGAAGAATTACAGCAATTAAGAAGAAAATATTTTTTTGAGATTTATTATGAGCATTTATTACTTCTGTGAAGGGGGTTATGATTTCATGTCCATTCAACCAATACAGTTCATACATCTCATATAACTGTATATCACACACCTGTCTTGTGTAAGGTGTGTGTGTTTAAGTGTTATTAAATTATTTCATCTATTTTATGTATTGATAAGTCATTCTGTTGTCTTCCGCATACAACGATCTGTGTAATATATAGTCAAATACATACGACTGTCGATGTGCAAATACACAATACTTTAGAAATGACTCAGCGTTATTTTCATCGCTGCTTTTCTAATAGAAAAATTTAAAAAATTCACATTTTTACACAAGTGATGTTCTATCCCATTTTGTAAAGACAGCTTCATTTTTAAGTTTAGGTTTAAATCGAGTTTAAGTCTTATGATATATCGCCTTTGTATGACAATGCTCTAAAGGGATAGTTCACCCAAATCCAAATTTCACTCCTCATCTACTCACCCTCACGTCGACTAAGAGCTGTGAGAATTTCCTCCGTTCCTTCTCCTGAGATGACAAGAGAAATTGTTCTGAAAAAAATTAAATAAGTCTATATTTTTAGCTTGTTTTGTAGCGGAAGCTCCCAGTGTCTGTATAAACATACTTTGTTATTGTACATTCACTGCTAAGCTTTTCAAATAATACACAGCTTCATATATTCATGTTTTACAGATACAGTGAGTAAGGTGGCCGCCGCGACACTGCCATTTATAAACAGACCTTGTTAAAGGGACAATGAGGAGTTTTGTTAAAGTGAAGTGTTTCCTCACTACATTTATGAGCCTCCGCACCGTGAAATTCTTTGACCGGTGCAAGACAGACTCATGTTTTCATTCATCAAGAATTAAAGTCAGAGGTTGGAAGACGATCACATACCGTCGTAGTTCCCACCATAAACGGAGATTCGGCGGCGTTATTCTCATGACTCGCCACGAAACCGAAAGTAAAGAAACGCTGGTCGGCTCGCCCAGCATTTCCACCACCACTAATAATAACAAAATAACCATAGAGACAAAACCATAGATTTATAGAAAATGGAGCCATTAACAAGTGGTAACGTAGATTCATCCACATTAATATCTGACTTTTTATAACCAAATACAAACTCCTCGTTGTCCCTTTAACTGATTCCAATGGCAATATCAACTATTTCTGTTGATTGCATGATAATCGTGCAGACAAGCTATTCAAAATTTACATTTTTATTTGAAACATAAATGTGGAAACTAAAAGATATAAAACATTGCCTAATCAACCAAAAAATTCCACGACCCCCTTGCAGCCCCTCCGCGCCCCCCCCCCCCCGGGGTCACGGACCCCCTGTTGAAGACCTCTGCCCAGGGCCGTATAGGGGAGAAAGGTGGTGATAACTCTAGGGGCCCAGTGGGGCCCATAAAAAACCCAGTAGTCTAATCTTTGTATGACTGATTTATTCTGCATAAGACCCTGACTAATACTCATAGTACACTGTAAAAACTCTACATCTTTACAAGAATATTTGTCTTATTTCTTGTCAAAATGTCTCATTTCTAGTCAAAACTAATCTCTTTCCACTTAAAATAAGACTCATCACCTAAAAATTAACTTGTTTTTAGATCATTTTCACTTAAAGGGACAACGAGGAGTTTCTATTCGGTTATAAAAAAGTCTCACGTTAATGTGGATGAATCTCCGTTACCACTTGTTAATGGGCCCATTTTCGATAAATCTATGGTTTTGTCTCTATCGTTATTTTGTTATTATTAGTGGTGGCGGAAGTGCTGGTCGAGCCGACCAGCGTTTCCTTCGTTGCAAATCATGGGAATAACGCAGCCGCATCGCCGTTTATGGTCGGAACTACGACGGTATGTGAACCTCTTTGAACCTCTGACTTTAATTATTGATGAATGAAAACATGAGTTCGTCTTGCGCCCGGTCAAAGAAATGTACGGTGCACGCGGAGGCTCATAAATGTAGTGTGAAAACGCTTCGCTTTTCCAAAACTCCTCGTTGTCCCTTTAAATTCACAATAAGTAGAAAAATCTGCCAGTGAAAGTAAGTTTTTTGTGCTTGTAATAAGGAAGAAAAACTTGCTCCACTATCAGATTTTTTCTACTTATTCCAAGTGAAAATCTGCTTGAAAGAAGTAAAAAGTGTCTAAAAACAAGCTGCTTTTAATATGATGAGTCTTATTTTAACTAGAATGAGATAAGATGAGAAATAAGACAAATATTCTTGCTAAGATACTTGAGTTTTTGCTGCATTAGCATCAAAACAAAGAAGGCTAAATAAAAAATGATAATACATACGTAGTCTAAGAAAAAAAGAAGGAAAAGTGAGGGGGAGGGGCCCACTTTAGTATTGTTTCAGGGGGCCCAGAATTCCTAGCTACGGCCCTGTCTCCGTGAACACAGCGGAGGAAACGTGGAGCAGCAGCGGAAACGGGAGCGGATGTGAAGCTGCAGTCGCTCCCATGGATGAATCAGGTCCAGACAGATAAATAAGAGATGAACTCCATCACAACGGAATAAAAAACACCATTTATAACGGATGTTATTATTTCGCTAAACAGGACAAATTCACGGCAGACGGTGACAGTCGGTTGGAGTAGCTGTTACCGAGGGGCTGCGGTGCTTTTACCCGGGCTGAGAAGCCTGTTAACGGGGCTGAGAAGCCTCTTACCCGGGCTGTGGAGCCTCTTACCCGGGCTGTGGAGCCTCTGAACCGGGCTGAGAAGCCTCTTACCCGGGCTGTGGAGCCTCTTACCCGGGCTGTGGAGCCTCTTACCCGGGCTGTGAAGGGGGCTAACCCCCCTCAGCAGCCATGGAGGCTCGGTGACCGGACGGAGGAGCTGTCGTCCATGATGAAGCGGCTTTCTTGGGAATATTTCACCGTCTTCACTGCGTTATTTAACAACGTTTGGTTTTTTAAACCCCCAGTTTAAAGGTAAGCGACGTGCGACGTTAAAGAAAGGAAAAGTGTTTTGTTTTGGTTCGTTGTCGCAGCTCGGACTCGGTAGCTAACTAGCAGCCTGGTTTGCTACTATAAATGTATTTACGTCTTTTGTTTAAACGCAAATGTATTGTAGCACAAGTTATTTTGAAGCTAATTAGCCTGTTGTGTTGTGTTGTGTTGTGTTGCTGGTTTCAGGCCTCACACTAACAATAAAAACAGCCAGAATAAATGATAACGGTGTCGTTGTGTCTCATTGTGCAGGTGTCAGGAGGAGAAAATAACGAAGGGAAAGTGATGATAGTAATGTTGAACCTGTTGGGTAATATAAATGATAGCAGCACAACCAGACCATCCCAGAATAGCTGCACGGCTCATGTTCAGTTTCCTTCCTAATATAACAGCGTCATGGAGGAGAATCTATATATAACACATAACTCTATAGCTTCATGTTGGTTGATTAGCATCTTATTGTGTTGTTGGCTGCAGCTCACTGGGGATAGAGAGCAGCTTGGATGGATGGATGTGTGTTTCTGCAGCATCTTCACAGCATCAGGGCTGATACAGGTGTGTGCAGCTGGGAGGAGGAATGCTGGAGGAATGCTGGTTCTCCATCTCTTCAGCTGGGAGGAGGAATGCTGGAGGAATGCTGGTTTTCCTTCTCTTCAGCTGGGAGGAGGAATGCTGGTTCTCCAGTATTCCTGCTCAAAGACACTTCAGCAGGGCAGGTGATGCGTGATGTGATGTGATGTGATGTGATGTGATGTGGGTTTGGGTTGTCCTCGAGTCTTTAGGGAGATGTTTAAGTGTAATCAGTCTGTTTTTCATTAAGGGTTTAATGACTTACCCTGATGATTTACATCCTTTATTGACAGTGCTCCTACATTTCCCATAATGCAACCTGGTAAGGCAGGGCGAGTTTATGTGCTTGGCCCATATTACACAGCATCATGTCAACATCCTCTGCACTTAGACCCTCACATCCACTGATGAAAAACTCCTAAGAAAATACTTGACAGGGGGAAAAAAAGGAAAACCTCAGGGTGAGCAAAAAAAAAAACCCCAGGGTGAGAGAAAAAAAAAAGGGAAAACCATAGCTTTCAAATCCCATATCTCCAGTTTGTAAGACAGGATAGAGTCTATACAAACCAAGGCATTGCTATTTTTTTTTTTTTACCATTATATATTTTTTTTTTTTTCGGATACAGCTGAGACAACAACAAAAATAACATAATGACTCATCATCTGTTTGATTCATGACATGACATCATTTGCCCAGATCTTCAGAACAGTGGCTGCTTGTTCCATGGAAACAATTTCCAGAAGTCTTTTGATTTCCTCACCTTCCGGTTGATAAGAATTAAGGGAAAGCTAAATCCAACAGATATTCAAGTCTTTTTGGAGTTACTCCATCTATCTGTTTTCCCCGTAGGCCCACTGCTGGGTCCAATGGAAAGTTAATTTTGAATAATTAACATAAATAATCTCTGATATTTAACCAAAATTACAAACTGCATGATAGACTTAATTTGAAGATACTGGAATATATTCGAATTGTTCAAACTGAATTTCCTCTTAAGTTTATTGAAAGAGCATTTCTCCATTGCGTCCCAGGATTTTGACACAAGGGTTAAGATTCATTTTGAGTTGTTTATGTATTACATGAACTATTCTACATGAAAATAATTTGATTTTAATGGTTTTATTATAATTGGTGTGATACCAAAGTGAAGCCATTTTTACAATTTTCAGCGACAAATTTCTGCTCCAGCCATCTCCAACTGTCTGCCCAGGATAAGACATCCCATTATACGCTAAATACTAAGTATGTATATCCCTAGACCGTCCTTCTTTCTAGGGATAGACATTTTCTCAAAATTTATTCTAGGTTTTTTACCTTTCCATAAAAATAAAGAAAATAATGTATTGATTTATCTGAACCAGTTTGGGGGACTTGGGAAAAGCGAATCATGGGAGCACATTCCAAGGCATTGCTATTTAAAGTTGCATACTGTATATACTGTAGTTAACAGAATGGTAATTGACTGTATTCTATCTGTAGCAGTGGGGAAATACCACACAGTATTACATATACAACTTGCTGCCGACATCTGAAAAAATAAGGTTTTTGGTAGCCATGCTAACTGTTAGCCACTAACAGTCCCTCAGCAATGAAAATGCTGCATTAATGCATCCGTGGTGTTAGAGTCAGTGTCTAAGTGCTGAAATAATCAGTGGAAATGAAGACATCAGTTGAATTCTGGGTGTAAAGTTGCTTTGTGGAATTTAGCTTGTTTTGAACGTCTGAACTTAAAGGAATACTTTGACATTTGAGGTAACGTTAACATCCAACATCCAGTAAGTTTAACTCAGTATAAAGTCTGGAAACCAGGGAAATAGTTATCTAAGTTCTGTTTTATCTTGTTTTTTCACATTTCATTTGAAGTTTTATTTGATTTGTTGATCCAAAAATATATATATTTGTGGTATTCAGAGCAAAGAATCATCTCAGTGGATTGGATTGTGAGTCTGAGTTCTGACAGCTCACACAAAAGCTCAATTTCTGAAAACAGATGGTGCATTTCTCCTAGGATTACGCATAATATAGAATTAGAACCTAGACCAGCTTTATAATAGAAACACAGGGAAATCTACAGTCTGCATTGAGCCAATCAGCTGCTAGCTTTAGCATTGAGCCAATCAGCTGCTAGCTTTAGCATCGAGCCGATCAGCTGCTAGCTTTAGCATCGAGCCGATCAGCTGCTAGCTTTAGCATCGAGCCGATCAGCTGCTAGCTTTAGCATCGAGCCGATCAGCTGCTAGCTTTAGCATCGAGCCGATCAGCTGCTAGCTTTAGCATCGAGCCAATCAGCTGCTAGCTTTAGCATCGAGCCAATCAGCTGCTAGCTTTAGCATCGAGCCAATCAGCTGCTAGCTTTAGCATCGAGCCAATCAGCTGCTAGCTTTAGCATCGAGCCAATCAGCTGCTAGCTTTAGCATCGAGCCAATCAGCTGCTAGCTTTAGCATTGAGCCAATCAGCTGCTAGCTTTAGCATTGAGCCAATCAGCTGCTAGCTGTAGCATTGAGCCAATCAGCTGCTAGCTTTAGCATTGAGCCAATCAGCTGCTAGCTTTAGCATTGAGCCAATCAGCTGCTAGCTTTAGCATCGAGCCAATCAGCTGCTAGCTGTAGCATTGAGCCAATCAGCTGCTAGCTTTAGCGTCATAGTTAGGCTACTAACTAACACTCATGACTGGTGTGAATTAACATATTTCCCAACGTTTTAACAAAAGCCTCGAATTCAGCGGCTTTTAAATGTTGCTGTCCGGTATGGCCCTTTAATCTGCACAAGGTCAGAAGTACAAGATTGCACTAAACGCAAACACACACACAGACACACACACACACACACACACACACACACACACACACACACACACACACACACACACACAGACACAGACACACACACACACACACACACACACACACACACACACACACACACACACACACACACAGAGACTGGCACAGTGGAATGTGGGGACAGGAAGCTGTCGCCTCTGTGGGGACCGCCTCATTGTTCTCCAAACACGCTACAGCTATTTCAGGACCGTGAGAGTATGCGAGAGTGTGTGTGTGTGTGTGTGTGTGTGTGTGTGTGTGTGTGTGTGTGTGTGTGTGTGTGTGTGTGTAAGTTTGAACTGCCCATACCTTCACTCAGTTCTAGTTGCAATATGAAATGCAGATAGATTGTATTTTGTTATCCCCTCTAGCAGTGTGTATTCCTGTCATCACAGCCCCAAAAACACCAATTTATGAGCTGTTTTTTTGTCTTCAGTGCAGTTTGTAAGCCTTGACTCGTGCATAATTCACTAAAGTAGCTTTCCTGTGTGTGTGTGTGTGTGTGTGTGTGTGTGTGTGTGCACTCACCTCAAAGAATATCAGCATTGTATTGATTTCATGTTTTCAGAATCTTAGAGTCAGGGGGAAAACAACACAGTGTAATGTGAATGCACTGCTGCGTGTCTCTCCCTGGTCTCAATGTTTTTGGGTGTATGTTTGTGCATACAGCTTGCACAACATGCTGTATCGATGCCACCAGCCTGGGTCTGTTTTCACTAGGTTGTGTGTATTTTTAGTCTCAAAGACTCGCCAGTTTATAAATAACCCACAGACTTGAGGCTGCCATTGGAGGAAAGAGTGCACCACAAAATCTTAGCAGTATTTTAGTCCGACACAGTTTTTAAAGCTTTCCGTCGATCCTTTATCTAATCTTTTCGCTGGTTGTTTTGGGTTTACATCCCATAATTTTGTTGTTCTGGTTCAGTGTCATTTCCATCTGTAATTGGCAGATATAACATAGATGAACAGAGTGAAGCATTAAGCAGCTATGTGATGATGGGCAGCTGTGTTAATTAGGCAACAACAGGAAATGACAGTTCCCTTTTTTTCCTCAAACAAAGAAACTAAAAACTCATGAAATGAAGTTTGACAACTCTGCTTCAAGTTAATGATCCAAATGGAAACTCCACCAGTTTCTCTAAATGAATTACTCATCATCAGATGCCAGTACACAGAAGACACAGAAACGTCAATGTGCTCAGTGTACTGGAACTGCTCCTCTGCTTCCTCACAGGTTCCAAGCAGCTGGGCAACCAGAGGAACTCAGAGGGTTTAAAGGGCTTTCCAACTTTTTCTAGAACTTTTTACCACTCTTTCTAGAACTTTTTAAAAACCTCTTTGAGAAATTTTAACACTTATTTCTAGAATTTTTTTTTGAGAAATGTTACCACTTTTCTCTGGAATTTTTTTTTCTAGAATTAAAAAAAAAAAAAAAAAATCAGAAATTTTACCACTTGTTCTGGAAATGTTTAAATGTTTTTAGAGAAATTGTACCACTTTTTTACAGAAATGTCTCTATAATATTTCCAAAAATTCTCGTCATTGGCCCTAATTTGAACGCCGTACATTGACTAAAAAATGTAACATTCTTAAGTCTCAGAACAAATATTTGTGTATTTCTGGCATTTGCTTCAAGATTTTGTCCAATGGGGGTCCGTGGTCTAATTGTGTCAATTTAGGTCCTTGATGTAAAAACCTTTGAGAACCACTGACTTAGAAGACTGTACCTCATCACTCAGTGTTACGAAAATCAGTGCAGTGACAGACAAGAATAAAAATAATAACACAAAAATGAAGAATTTGTAGGCAAAATGTGTGTCTTTATATTTTTGAAACGGATGCAATCGCTTCTTCTGAATGTTAGTCACTGAAATCTGTTGAGCCGATACTTGTTGGACAGCTGGATGTAGTCGTAGCCACAGAGTGGAGATGGCAGCCAGGGCTCCAGCTGCAGATTGAAGCCTGCTGCTAATGCAACGGATTAGGGAAGATAGTCTGTCGACGGTAAATCCCCTATTCTAGGTTTTAATCCCGCTGCCGGATCAAGGACACTTACCTCCCGAGAGCTCCGGGATCGTGTGTTCGTGATTGTGTGTGTGTGTGTGTGTGCATCTGTGCGTGGCATCCCCTCTTGTAGTAACACCGTGCTCAGTACTGGTCTCTGCCCGGAGCAATTTCTAAATCTATCTGTCCAGATGTTTGGGCTTGATTGTGTGCGATCTTGTGTGTGTTTCAAGTATTTATTCAAATTCTATGTATGTTTAAGTGTCACATTAGTAGGCCTAAGGAATATTTGTGGTTTCTTATTTCTCTTTATCTATTAATTTCCTGTGGAGATCAAAGTTTGGTGAGTTACTGATTATTATTTCTAGAGATATACGTGAATTTGCGCACACTGCCACAGTATTTTCATCAAAGTAGAATACTTGTGCTGTGACTGGTAAGAAGGATGGAGAGAGAGAGAGAGAGAGAGAGAGAGAGAGAGAGAGAGAGAGAGAGAGAGGGAGGAAGGAGGCAGCGACGTGACTGGTTGAGAAGCTGGGACTCATTATCACCTCTCACCATGGCAACCAAAGTGTGTGCAGTGTTTGAGAGACAGGAATTGATAGTTTGAAAGAAAGGAGGGGGAGAAAGAGGAGCAGATTGGGGAGTATTGTTTGTGTGTGTGTGTGTGTGTGTGCTCTTTAAATCCATTCAGGAAGTGGAAATGAACCCATTGACCTCTAAGGAACAAAGTCATTGTGTGACTACTGTAATGTACAAGCCTCATTTGATGTTGTCTACGCATTCTGTGACAACTTTTGAGACGGTGCGAGTGCTGACTTTTTTTTTCCTGTTAGTAAAAACAGGTCAGGAGCATCTTTAGGTTTAGCTTCTGATTGGCTGACTGTCTTCTCAGTGATCACGTACAAAAATAGCAGATTCCAGGTAAACACATTTTGGATGAAAGGTCCAGGTTGTTGGTGGGACTCGGGGTATGACTGTGATCAGTGACTGCTTCGTTGTGACATCACAAAGTCCTGATGGCTTGTACTATGGCTGTTATTGTCAATTTCAGGTCAATTCAGTTTAATTTATATAGCGCCAGTTCATAACAAGGTCTAACAAAGAGCCAACAGTATAGTAGTACAAAGACCCAACGGTATACTAGTAGGTACAAAGAGCCAACAGTATAGTAATAGGTACAAAGTAGGGGTGCACCGATTATTCGGTAACCGAATATATTCGGCCGAATATTGCAAAAAAAGCAACATTCGGCCTTCGGTGGAATGAGGCAAACAAGGCCGAATATTAAAAAAATAAAAAAAATAAATAAAAAGTCTGATAAATACGCGATCGCGCGACGATGGAAACGGCAGCTTAAACCCCATGGAGCTTTATTAGTAGGTGACTCCTACTGTTAGAAAATCAACAGCAACAAGAGCAGTGGGGGGGAAGCTGCACAGCGACCGCGCATCGTTGCACGTCGCTCCAAGAGCTCGGTGCGTCCTGTCTGCAGCGGAGACACGGCCACTGAGAGGACTGAGTGAGGGGACCGTTCCCGTAGCAACGCGCCTTTTAATGAATCATTTAAAAACCAAACAACAACATGCTGAGTAGGCTACGAGAGGGAGAGACGGCTGCAGCAGTTAAAACGAAAGTTCCTCGTCCCAGCATGTCGCCCACTCCGTCCGTGGCCGACAGCTTTTAAAACAGTGTTTCCCAACCTTGGGGTCGGGACCCCACGTGGGGTCACCTGAAATTCAAATGAGGTCACCTGAAATGTCTAGCAGCGTAATTGATGAATTAAAAAAAATCTGACCAAGAAAGGTTAGGAACCACTGTTTTAAAAGACACTTGGGTTTTTTTGGAATGTACTTGCATAGATCGTTCAGCACTCACAATGGGCCGATATAAATGAAAAACTTTATTTAACTTCTTGTGCTTTTTTGATGAGCAACAGCAACTGGAATATTCAAAAACTGTCAGAATAGTCAATAAACATTTACTTTCTTTGAAAATTAAGTTTAAAAAAATATTTTATTTAAAAACTTTATAACCACTTTCGGTATTCGGTATTATTCGGTTATTCGGCCAAGCGTTTTGATTTTATTCGGTATTCGGCTTCGGCCAAAAAATGCCATTCGGTGCAGCCCTAGTACAAAGAGCCAACAGTATAGTAATAGGTACAAAGAGCTAACGGTATACCAGTGGGTACTAGTAGGTACAAAGAGTCAACAGTATAGTAATAGGTACAAAGAGTCAACGGTATACCAGTGGGTACTAGTAGGTACAAAGACCCAACGGTTCCAACCGAGAGACTTTGGGCAGAAACAGACTCAAGGTGGGCACTGGGCAGCCACCTTCCTTAACCAGTTGGGTTGGAAAGGAACGGACAAAAGATATAACACTTAAGAAAACAATTGTAGTAGAAACTGAGGATTGATGCCTTTTTAACTCCGGGGATAGAGAGGATTGATGCCTTTTAACTCCAGGGATAGAGAGGATTGATGCCTTTTAACTCCAGGGATAGGCTAATTGGAGTATACAGGTTTAAACAGATTAGACAGGTATAAGGAGTAAGTCCATTTAGAACTTCAAAAGCACCTTACAATGGGATGTGATTTGGACAGGAAGCCAATGACGGGAGGCTTAAATCAGTGTTACATGATCTAATGTCCTGGATTTGGTTAGGACTCCAGCTGCAGCATTTAAGACTTTAAATCCGAGCATGTGGCAGAAAACAAGTCAGGATGAAACAAAGACATGAATCAGAATTTGAGCATCGGCCTTTGACAGAAAAGAATGAATTCTTGATATGAAAAAAGAGGTGTTGGTGATACCTTTGATGTGGTGATCAAAAGAGAGGGTAAGATCAAATGCAATGCAACACCTAGAACCTTGACATTGTCACGAGTCACTTGATCAAAATGTCTTGAAACCTTTTTGTAGTACAGTGTATCTATGATTATCACTGTATAGTTAAAGGATTAATCCTAAAAAACCTCAATCATCCTTCAACACACTGTCACCTTACCTATATTCTCTCTCTGTCTCCTCTATAGGTCTCAAACCTTTTTCCACCCGTCCTCCCTGTGGATTGTAGGATCGCCCGTCATTCCCCCCTTCCACCCTCTGGACAGATGAGTGGAAGTATTCCTCGGATTCCCTTCATTCCTCCCCTCCATCTTAGATCTCCTCTTCCGCAATGGATATCGCCACGGTTTACAAAATACTCTGGGCCTTGATCTGCTTTGGTCAAAAGTGACACATGTTGCAGGAAAAACTGGGATATAAATGACTGATCGAGGAATCACAGAGAAGATCTGTCACTTCCTGTCCAGGCTGGATTGTACCACTTTGAATGATGCCAAGTGAACGCTGGGGAAACAGAACCGCCTTCTAGCGAGGCTAGCAAGGCTAGCAAGGCTAAAGACATGAGTTTAGAGAAGATCAAAATCCGTTTTTAAAGTAGATGTGCCTCGGATGGTGCGCCACTCTATCTCCACCCTTCCACCATCCTCTCGTCATCCTTCTATCTATCTATTCCGCGCTTCCTCCTCCTTCCTCGGCCCTGCTCCATCTTTCTTTCTTCTTTGTGTCATTGTCGTGTGAGCTACTGGACTGATTTGAATTTCCCTCCTAGGGATGAATAAAGTATTCTCTACTCTACTCTACTCCGTTTGGTTGGGGGATAACAACACAGGGGCACTAACGAAGTCGAAACCAACCTTCCATCAAAGACAGTCATTTAAACGACTGTCGTTGGCACTTGGAGCACCAAGGGAACCAGTGACATCATCACCCTTGTGAACGCCCACACAAGAGGTTAAATAGTGAGTCTCCACACCAGATAGTTGGACCAGTCTCAGCCTGGTCAGATGCTACATGAACTGATGAAGCCTCTTGGATGAAGGTGAAACGTCTTCCTAGACAAATAACTAAGTCCAGTTGCATTAGATTTAACCTCCTTTGAGACTCTATGACCTGGACTAAGGAGAATAAGGAGAATATGCAGCGTCTTGGTCTTTGAGACACTAGGGTTAGGGTTAGGACCTGGACTAAGGAGAATCTGCAGCGGCCTGGTTGGAGGATGTTCTTGTAAACTGAAAGGCTTTGACTTCCTTCCTTCCCGCCCTTTTCCATTTTCTTTAGTTAACGCCCCCACCTGGCCTCCACCATTCGCCCCTCCCTCGCCACAGCTGTCCTCCCCCCTCGCCCCCGCCCCCAGTCATCCTCCCCCACTTCCTCCACCTCATCCCCTCCACCCTCTCCCCACCGCTACCACCACCACCACCACCACCACCACCAGTTCTCCTCCTCCTCTCCCCCTCGCGCTTCAACCCCTCCCCTGGCCAGTAACTCCTCGTCCGTGGTAGCCATGGCGACTGCCGCCACCACCACCACCGCCACCTCCTGCTCCTTCTCCTCCTCCTCTCCCTCTTCCTCGTCGTCGGCAAACAGCAGCGCTCGGGAGCACCTGCTGGCGGTGCGGCGGCGCACCCCCCACGCGCGGCCGTTCACCATCGGGCCGGACAACCTCTCCGGCTGCTCCTCCTCCTCCATGTCGGCAGAGCTTCAGCCAGAAGCAGCGAGTCTGGGGCTGCAGCGGGCCAACAGCGACACCGACCTGGTGACCTCCGACAGTCGCTCGTCGCTCACGGCGTCGACGTATCAGCTGACTCTGGGTCACAGCCACCTGGTCATTTCCTGGGACATCAAGGAGGAAGTGGACGCCACCGACTGGATCGGCCTGTACCACATTGGTGAGCTCACTTAGACTGCTGCTCAGCTCAGGTAGGAGGAGGCTAACACTACCCATACACTTCCAGTGTTTGAGCTAAGCTAGGCTAACACTACCCATACACTTCCAGTGTTTGAGCTAAGCTAATTAGAGACTTTAGGTGGAGGCAGGCTAACACTACCCATACACTTCCAGTGTTTGAGCTAAGCTAATTAGCGACTTTAGGTGGAGGCAGGCTAACACTACCCATACACTTCCAGTGTTTGAGCTAAGCTAATTAGCGACTTTAGGTGGAGGCAGGCTAACACTACCCATACACTTCCAGTGTTTGAGCTAAGCTAATTAGCGACTTTAGGTGGAGGCAGGCTAACACTACCCATACACTTCCAGTGTTTGAGCTAAGCTAGGCTAACACTACCCATACACTTCCAGTGTTTGAGTTAAGCTAGGCTAACACTACCCATACACTTCCAGTGTTTGAGCTAAGCTAGGCTAACACTACCCATACACTTCCAGTGTTTGAGCTAAGCTAATTAGCGACTTTAGGTGGAGGCAGGCTAACACTACCCATACACTTCCAGTGTTTGAGCTAAGCTAATTAGCGACTTTAGGTGGAGGCAGGCTAACACTACCCATACACTTCCAGTGTTTGAGCTAAGCTAATTAGCGACTTTAGGTGGAGGCAGGCTAACACTACCCATACACTTCCAGTGTTTGAGCTAAGCTAATTAGCGACTTTAGGTGGAGGCAGGCTAACACTACCCATACACTTCCAGTGTTTGAGCTAAGCTAATTAGCGACTTAAGGTGGAGGCAGGCTAACACTACCCATACACTTCCAGTGTTTGAGCTAAGCTAATTAGCGACTTAAGGTGGAGGCAGGCTAACACTACCCATACACTTCCAGTGTTTGAGCTAAGCTAGGCTAACACTACCTATACACTTCCAGTGTTTGAGCTAAGCTAATTACGGGCAATACGGCTCTATCTCCATGGTTACTGCACGCACAGTGGAAAGGATGGTGTCTATCTGCTGGTCATGGACTCAGGAGTGAGGCAAGACACGAAAAAAAAATGTTGGCGTATCCCTTTAAGTTTTGGTATGTGGGAGCTAATGCTAGGCTAATAGTGGTGTCCATCACTATTAGCACCATTAGCCTCAGCTTTTGATGCGGGGTTACAAGATACACTGTGTGAAGTGTGACTCACTTTTCCAGATATTAGGAAATAGGACAGGCCAGAGCTAGCTGGTTAGCATGCTAACCTCAGTTTTCAGCATTGGTTAGCATGCTAACCAGCTAGCCAGAGCTAGCTGGTTAGCATGCTAACCTCAGTTTGCCTTGGTTAGCATGCTAACCAGCTAGCTCTGGCTAGTCACAAAAAGCATAACTTAAATTTTACCTTTAGGTCACAACACAGTTTTATTTTTGAATAATACATGATAGCCTATTGTTGCTTAGCTCATCGTTATGAGTCATGGCGGTCTTCACTTCCTCCGCCTCTTCTCATACATCTCTCTGCTTTTCTTGCTTTGGGATGTAATTTGAGACTGTTGAAGAGGTTGTGACTTGTAACTCATCTGAAGGTTAGAGCATTAGCATCAGCCCCTCTGCAGCTACATAAGTGGTTAATGGAGTGTGTGTGTGTGTGTGTGTGTGTGTGTGTGTGTGTGTGTGTGTGTGTGTGTGTGTGTGTGTGTGTGTGTGTGAATGAATTGAATTACTTAAAAGTCCAATATTTTACTCCATTTTACTCCGTGTTTAATTTTAAGTGTTGATCCATAATAGTTAATCTATATTGATACTACTAGACCTGCCTTTATCAAGTAAGAGTTTACATGGAAATCATACAATAAGAAAACTTTAAATCTCACTTAGCAAATTATGACTTTTACTCAGCCTGGAGAGGAGGAGAATTATTCGTTCAGAACCAGAGGAGTTTGAAAGATTTTGAATTAATAGAAAAGGAAATGCCTATCGAAAGCAGTCTGACTGACAGGTGTGTGTGTGTGTGTGTGTGTGTGTGTGTGTGTGTGTGGAGGCTTTATTGATGGTGAGCTGGTGTGACAGGGGCCGGGACGTCTATGTGGTTGACTTATTACGACATGGGCCATTTCTCATCCTTTACACATCAGTGTCTGATGGCTCAACAGGCACGGACAGGGCTGTTATTTATAACCCCAGGGCAAAGTTTCCCTCAGGTACCGATCAGATGCATGATCAGGGGCGGACTGGCCATCTGGACGTTCTGGAGAATACCAGAACGGCCGGTGCGGCAGGACGGCCGCCGCCGGCCGCTGCGCAGCCGTCACAGTTTTTTTTTCCTCTTGCTTATCATCTACTGTTGTTCCATGTCCAGACCAATAGGTGGCAACAATGCGCCTGCAGGCACATAGATGCAAGCTGACTCGTGAGTGACAGTGATTAGTGAGTGTAACGTGTAGCTCAACTGGTAGAGCACCTAGCCTTGAGATCATAACTCCTGCTCCTGTGTGGGATCGAATCCCTCCATAACCCTCTGAGTTTGGATAATGCATTTTCTTTCCCAATCATAATGATCACTCTGTCAAAGTTAAAGCGGTAACGCAAAATGCTTTTAACGCTTTTACCGCTTCGACTAGCAATTGTTTTTGTTTGTTTTTTTCCCCCAATCGCCTGTTCATTCAGCCTGGGGAGGGAGATGAGAGGGGGAGGGGGGATGGCGCAGTCTTATAATGTTACAGAAAATGTTTTTTCTCCTCATGTTCCTAAAGAACCTGTTCTTCTTATCACCAAACGAGGCTGCTCTCCCTCTGTCAGCTGATATTTAAGTACCATGAATGGAAAGCATATGAAACGTCCAGATCTGGATGTTCCTTATGCTTTCCATTCATATTGCTGTTATTTCAAGCTATATGTATATATATAGGTGGCAACCTAGAGAGAGGCCACACATTATATATATATATATATATATATATATATATATATATATATATATATATATATATATATATAATGTGTGGCCTCTCTCTGTCAAAAATGCCAGGGCCTATTTTCTGTCCCAGTCCGCCACTGTGCATGATGGGTTGTCAGTCGACATGCTTCTTTACTTCTACTGTCAAATCCCCAATGAGAAAACAAATGAGGAATTAGTGTTGTATCATTAAACCAAATAGCAGTGTAGTAACTTCTGTTGAAGTGAAGTAAAAAAAAAACATAGTTTTTACACTTAATCATACTTACTTCAATCATGCTTAAAGGGATAGTTCAACATTTTGGCAAATTGGCCCATCACCATAATCCCTATAGTCATAGCAGTAGGTTCGTTACCTTTAATTGTCGGTGCAAGCTGTTTTTAGAACGGCGGAGCAGAGCCGTGAGCTGCTCAGAGCTACGCTACGGAGGCTCATTATGGGATTTCTTGGTTTCCCTCATCAAACTCATCAAATACACAATCCAACAACTCCACAACGCTCTGGTGGACAATTTGTGAGCTGCACATTCACCACGCTATGAGATAATAACACAACGTTACCACACAGAGTTGTTTTAGAGGGAAATTCATGCAAAACCGCTGATGCACGTTGCCTTCAGGGACAGTTTTTCATCAACAGTCTCTGTATTTCCCTCTACAACAACTCTGTGTGGTAACGTTGTGTTATTATCTCATAGCGTGGTGAATGTGCAGCTCACAACTTGTCCACCAGAGCGTTGTGGAGTTGTTGGATTGTGTATTTGATGAGTTTGATGAGTTAAACCAAGAAATCCCATTAGCCACTGTAGAGTAGTTCTGAGCAGCTCGGTTCTAAAAATAACTTGAACTATCCCTTTAATGTGTGGACTGCTAATGTGACTGACTGACTGATGTTGCTTTTTCAAAATGATGTACAGCAAGCTAGCAGTGTTGCTAACTTCACACCTTTGTGGTTGTAGAATTGGCGCCATCAGATCCTTTTTGTAATATGTGATATTGATAGTGACATGTTTAAGCAATATATCAGTCCAGGCCGTGGTCTCTGCTCATTATACCACGGCTAAGGGGCTAAAGGCTAATGCTAAGCTAACAGTGGTCTATGCTCATTATACCACGGCTAAGGGGCTAAAGGCTAATGCTAAGCTAACAGTGGTCTATGCTCATTCTACCACTCTAAGGGGCTAAAGGCTAATGCTAAGCTAACAGTGGTCTATGCTCATTATACCACGGCTAAGGGGCTAAAGGCTAATGCTAAGCTAACAGTGGTCTCTGCTCATTCTACCACGGCTAAGGGGCTAAAGGCTAATGCTAAGCTAACAGTGGTCTATGCTCATTCTACCACGGCTAAGGGGCTAAAGGCTAATGCTAAGCTAACAGTGGTCTATGCTCATTCTACCACGGCTAAGGGGCTAAAGGCTAATGCTAAGCTAACAGTGGTCTCTGCTCATTATACCACGGCTAAGGGGCTAAAGGCTAATGCTAAGCTAACAGTGGTCTATGCTCATTCTACCACGGCTAAGGGGCTAAAGGCTAATGCTAAGCTAACAGTGGTCTATGCTCATTCTACCACGGCTAAGGGGCTAAAGGCTAATGCTAAGCTAACAGTGGTCTCTGCTCATTCTACCACGGCTAAGGGGCTAAAGGCTAATGCTAAGCTAACAGTGGTCTCTGCTCATTATACCACGGCTAAGGGGCTAAAGGCTAATGCTAAGCTAACAGTGGTCTATGCTCATTCTACCACGGCTAAGGGCCGTTGTTCGTCCCGACGCCAACGGTTACCAATAACAACAATATGAAAGAGGACATGTAGAATAAAAATCTGTTCCCAGCTGTCCAGACGTTAGCTCCAAGTAGCTCTGTCACTGCTCAGTCCCCTCTACCATTGTTAACCCTCTGGAGGTCAAAGTTCACCGTAAACATGTCAGTTACACTACACTACTCGCAGGATTTCACCTTTATGTTTTATAATGTGTTTGTTAGATGAGACGTGTGTGGCCGACGTCTGGGACTCTAAGAACCGCGGCGTGAACGGCACCCAGAGGGGACAGATCATCTGGAGGCTCGAGCCAGGACCCTACTTCATGGACCGTGAGTGGACTTCACATCATGTCCACATAATAATGTCCACATAATAATGTCCACATAATAATGTCCACATAACCACATCATGTCCACATAACCACATCATGTCCACATAATAATGTCCACATAATAATGTCCACATAATAATGTCCACATAACCACATCATGTCCACATAATAATGTCCACATAACCACATCATGTCCACATAATAATGTCCACATAACCACATCATGTCCACATAACCACATCATGTCCACATAACCACATCATGTCCACATAACCACATCATGTCCACATAATAATGTCCACATAACCACATCATGTCCACATAATAATGTCCACATAACCACATCATGTCCACATAACCACATCATGTCCACATAATAATGTCCACATAACCACATCATGTCCACATAATAATGTCCACATAACCACATCATGTCCACATAACCACATCATGTCCACATAACCCCATTCTGTCAAAGTGACGAACATGTTGATGTGTGTTCTCTCCTCAGCGGAGACAAAGATCTGCTTTAAATACTACCACGGAGTGAGCGGCGCGCTGAGAGCGACGACTCCTTGTATCACCGTCAAGAACCCCAGAGTCTTGGTAAGTTTGTGGCTTTCTACGATTTATAGACGAGAGTTTTTAGTTTGGACCAGTTTGAGGACATGTTGGAGCTGTTTTCTTACTTTCAGAAGACTGTCTCATTGGTTACCTGTGCAGCAGCTTCTTGTGAGCCATAGTTCTATTTGTTGTAAGGCGACATCTAGTGGTTGTAGTAAATGTGACATGTTGTGAAAGTGCTCTGGTCTTCATTCCTTTCCCAAGCATATAGTCCAGGCAAAATAGCGTTTTCTAACAGACTAATTGTAACAGAATGTTTTTCACCATACATCATTTCTATGAGGTGTCCAGAACAACATACTAAAAGTCCTAAGAAATCCTAGTTGGGGAAATATGTTTAATTCTCATCAATCCAACATTGATTTACTGTATAAAGTCTATGGTGCTGACAACAATACACCCCAATGGGGCTGTTTTTTCCTTTACTGCTATCACAATGAAACTTTACACGATGAAAGTATCTATGAAATGTAACATTTTTTGTATTACAAGTTTCTTTGAAAATGAATTTGAATATGCAAATGAGCCACAGACTTATCAAATATGCCCAAAATACACCCGAATAGGCTTTTTTTGTTTTTCCTTTACTCCTACCACAATGATCGTGGTAGGAGTCAATCAAATGGTTTGAGTTCCGAAACCTAACCATGAGCTAGTTGCTTGTTTATTTTCATTCATTTATTTTAGCCATGACAACTGAGGTCTTGTAGGAACATTATCTTTGGAGAACTTGTTGAAATTCAGAGTTAGATGTTAAAGTTTAGGGATGGGTAGGGTAGGTTTGTCCCTTCCTTTAGGACCAAAGGCTAGAGGTCAGTGATCATATCGAATGCAAAGTTTTGTCACACTTTGTTTTAATGTTTTAAGTTTCCCTAAGACCAATTTTTGGTTCCTCCTAAAAATGGGAATTGTTGATTTTTACGCATCAGGTGGGGAGTGAAGGCCAAGTGGACGACCAATCAGGTCCCGAGCACAGTCGGAAACTTGTCAGCTTCACCCTATCAGGTGAGAGGACTGAATAGCGTAGCATCTTGTAGTGCTGTGGATTCATCTCATGCAGGTATGACTTCTGAACGTTTGGTTTCCTCTCCAGACATCCGGGCGTCGGGCCTGAAGAAGGGCATGTTCTTCAACCCAGACCCCTACCTGAAGATGTCCATCCAGCCCGGGAAGAGGAGCGGCCTCCCCAAGTTCACCCACCACGGCCAGGAGAGGCGCTCCTCCATCATAGCTAACACCATCAACCCTGTGTGGCACGGCGAGGTCAGCACAAACACTAATTAATTTCGTTTTTTACAACCTAAACATACTCAAAAAGACAAGAAACTTTGCATATGCATCAGGCTACATATTTCAATGGTCTCAGAAAGACAGTGTAAACCTAACAGAAAGTTGGCCAATTGAATTTAAATGCACTTTTGTGTCACAATTTTGACATATTGGCATTGGAATCGGTTAAAGGGACAACGAGGAGTTTCTATTTGGTTATAAAAAGTCTGATATTAATGTGGATGAATCTCCGTTACCACTTGTTAATGGTCCATTTTAGATAAATCTATGGTTTTGTCTCTATGGTTATTTTGTTATTATTAGTGGTGGTGGAAATGCTGGGCGAGCCGACCAGCGTTTCTTTACTTTCGGTTTCGTGGCGAGTCATGAGAATAACGCCGCCGAATCTCCGTTTATGGTGGGAACTACGACGGTATGTGATCGTCTTCCAACCTCTGACTTTAATTCTTGATGAATGAAAACATGAGTCTGTCTTGCACCGGTCAAAGAATTTCACGGTGCGGAGGCTCATAAATGTAGAGTGAAAACACTTTTACAAAACTCCTCGTTGTCCCTTTAAGAAAAGAAATAAAAAGTTGATTACCAAAAAAAAAGAAAAGAGAATAAGCAACTATACCTAATTTCCATGTCAGGTAATAAAATAGAACTATAATTTTCCCATTTTCTCCTGATAGAAATACACTTTTGTGGCTCTGGTCAGTGATGTGTTGGAGATCGAAGTGAAAGACAAGTTCTCCAAGAGCCGACCAATCATCAAGCGGTTCCTGGGTCAGCTGATCATCCCTGTGCAGAGACTTCTGGAGGGACCTACACAGGAGTGAGTCCATACAAATAACTGTGAAGGGGCATTTTAGGGAAATTCTTGTTATTGTTAATACATGCTACAGATAAGTTGTTGTGATCGATAACAGTTAATGGTAACAATTTACAAGTAGGAATATAATTGACAACTGGATTACTATTTGGAGTCCCCCAGGGTTCTATGCTTGGTCCACGTTTATTTTCTGTTTAAATGTTATATCAAAGACGGTGTGGATATATGCAGCGTCTATCTATTTTTGCTTTAGTTTGAAGTGTGTTCTCTGATTATTTATCATTTGTCAGTAGCATTGTAATGCATGTGTGTGTGTGTGTGTGTGTGTGTGTGTGTGCGTATAGTGATCAGCCAGTCAGCTACAGCCTGGGTCGTCGCCTCCCTACGGACCATGTGAGCGGGGAGCTTCAGTTCAGAGTGGACATCACCTCCAATGGACATGAAGGTGTGTGTATGGTTGGATGTGTCTGATGCACACACACAGGGAAGCAATAATACACAACCAAACCAAAGATTAGATGCTGATTTAACAAAGCAAAATAAAAATGGCTGTTTCAGCACCATGGACAGCTCCATTCAGCCAGGCCAACACAGCCATAGCTTTCAAATGCACCAGCAGAGTCAAAGGGCCACATTGAGGTTAAAAGAAATACATTTGAGATTTCAGAATGTAGAACAAGTTTTTTTTTTTTTTTAATTCTGACTTTATTCTTGTACCATGATGATTATTCTTGAAATTTCAGATTTTTTTTTTCCTCAGTGTGTCCTTAAAACTAGGAGCACAAGTGCTGACTGTGGAGGTCCAGCTCTAGTTGTCTGTTCCACAGATGGACTGGTCATCTGGAACGTCAGGCAGGACGAAGCCAGGTGCCTCGTGTTATTTCACACCCTGGGTTCGATTTAAACAAACCCAACGGAATAACACATTCTTTGACAAAACAACAACCCTTTTTAAAATAGAGGTTTGAATGAATCTTACTTACTGGAAAACAACTCTACAGTTTTTTCTCTTCAATACAAAACCAATCTTTGGTAATTTAATAATATTGTAATAATACATTGTAAGAAAATATGTTTTTTATCCTCTTGTATCCAATAAATCTCAGTTTGAGACGTGGTAGAAAACTACTGTATCAACTATTGGTGCATGGATCAACAGTATGGTGCTAATGTATGTCAATGTAGGGAATAACATACAGTAAAATGAAATGTGGAAGTATAGCAGAGCTTCAGGATATGATACTTCTAAACTCCATTAGGGTGCGGAGGCATAATTTGAAATGATCAAATATGCCCAAAATACACCCAAATAGGCTTATTTTTTTCCCCTTTAACTTCTACCACAATAAAACTTTACACAATGAAAGTAGACATGAAAAGTACATTTTTTTGTATTACAAGTTTCTTTGAAAATGGATATGAATATGCAAATGAGCAATACACTAATTATGAATTAAACTGTACTGATCAACAATCAAGATATAGTTTCTCACAGATGCTAAGCTAAGCTAACCTATGCTAAGCTAAAGTATCCTCTCCCATATTTATCTTCATATGTAGCAAACGCAGATGTCAATGTGTTCCTTTAAAGGGGACTCAGGCAGCAAACTCACTTTTTCACAGCTTTAGTTTGTGTATTTGCCTTCTCACCCGTTAAACATCAGTTTTGACGACTACATCAACATTTTGTAAACTGCCATAGTCAGAAAATGTGTCTCTTAAACAAGCCGTTTTAATTTCAACGGCTTATTACATCACAAGCCGGGTGATGTGAATATTCAAGCCCTCGCTCCCATGGTTACCATGGTTACCATGGTTACCTCAGCTACCAGAGCGAAGACTCTAAACCGACCGTTTACAGCAGGGCTGTGAAACTGGTGTGTAGAGAACCAGCTGTTTTTCTGACCAAAGCCTGTTACTAACATTACTGTTAGACACCAAGGTACCAGGTCAAGAAGCAGAAATGAGCAGAATTTGTCCCCTAATGTACATAATGTCCCTTTAACATAAACATCAGTCATAACTCGTGTCCTGTCAGAAGCCTCCCCAGATACCATGGGAACCCTCCTGGGCGCCGCGGCCAACAGCGACCCCGGCAGCCCCTCGGACGACGAAGACCTCCCTCACCCGTCCTCGTCTTTACACGTCACATGTGGCCCCTCCCCCACGGGCTCCGACGAGGGCTCCCCGGTCGCCAACGGCAACAGCTGCTACTACGTGGACGACGGCGTGTGGCGGGAGCCCGGACGGACACGCGAGGACGATCTGCTTCCCGTGGCGCTGGGCGGACACACCCACCGGCAGGTGTCTCTCAACGACTACCTGGACGCCATCGAGGCTCCGCGGAGCGCCGGGGACCCGCATCCGGCCGGGCCCTCTCCGAAACTCCGCTCCAGCTTCCCAACGGACACGCGGCTCAACGCCATGCTGCACATAGACTCTGACGAGGACGAAGAGACGCACAGGGACCAATCACAGACGCAGCAAAGTACAGGCTCATCCTCGACAAGCAGGTCGGGTAGTAACCCTAACCCCGACCAGGGGAACGGGGGCTCGGACGGGGAAACACAGGCTGGAGCTTCATCCTCCGGAGCTCAAACAGAGTCTGCAGCTGGTGCAGCCGGAGCAGGAACATCAGGAGCTGCAGAGGCCGCGGCTAGGATCGGTGAACCCGCCGCCGCTTCGGCTGAGGTGCTACACGCCACGCAGGAAACACCCACAGTCCCCGGCTCGTCTCAGGCAGCGGGGGCCGAGGCGCTGGAGCCTGTGAGGGAAAGTTCCTGTCAGGAGCAGAGCAACAGGACCAGCGCAAATCAAGACGTAGCCTGCAGTTCGATGCCTGCTCTACTTTCAATCATTGAGGTGAGAAGGTGTAAAAAAAGTTTAAAGGGATACACCAAAAAAAAATTTTTCCGTGTCTTGCCTCACTCCCGAGTCCATGACCAGCAGATAGACACCATCCTTTCCACTGTGCGTGCAGTAACAAGGGAGATAGAGCCGTATCGCCGTAATTAGCTTAGTTCAAACACTGGAAGTGTATGGGTAGTGTTAGCCTGCCTCCACCTAAAGTCGCTAATTAGCTTAGCTCAAACACTGGAAGTGTATAGGTAGTGTTAGCCTGCCTCCACCTAAAGTCGCTAATTAGCTTAGCTCAAACACTGGAAGTGTATGGGTAGTGTTAGCCTGCCTCCACCTAAAGTCATCAGAGAAACTCTTCAGCAACTCTAAACGGACCGATCTTGGTCTCAGAGCTACAAAACTCTCCGGTAAGGCATCTTGAGCGGTCAAATGCCGCTAACGGGACCAGATCGGTCAAAACGGAGGGTTCAAGCAAAGACGCTTTATTTTGGTTCAAGCTAGCTACATCGAGGGTAGGTTAGCTTCCTGTTTCAAAGTAAAAGCACTAGTTCTATCGTCATGGTTCCATCCATCCATCCATCCATCCATCCATCCATTGACCACCGCATTATCCAGAGTCGGGTCGCGGGGGCAGCAGTCGGAGCAGGGATCCCCAGACTTCCCTCTCCCCGGACTCTTCCTCCAGCTCTTCCGGGGGACCCCGAGGCGTTCCCAGGCCAGCCGAGTGACGTGGTCACTCCAGCGTGTCCTGGGTCTTCCTCTGGTCTCCTCGCGGTGGGACATGGGAGTGAGGCAAGACACGAAAAAAAAATGTTGGCGTATCACTTTAAAAGTAAAGCAAAAAAAAAATTGGCAAAACTTGACTCTGTGGCTCTTTCCAGGAGGTGGACACCAGGAAGGAGGTAGCTCCAAAGGCAGAGGAGGAAGGGGCGGAGTCATCGAGCAGCGAGGCCAATGGACCAGTAGCAGCAGCTGCTCCTACAGGCAGCAGCGAAGCCGACCAAGGAGGAGGCGCTGAAGCTGGTGGGTGGTGACTGTTCTATTACAAATCCAGGCCACGAGCTCTAAAAGTCACGTTTGACTGGTACATTTTGATATAAAGAAGTGAGGGGAAGCTGGACCCTTAGCCCGGGAATCGAACCCAGAACCCTCTTGCTGAGGCGAGAGTGCTGTAAACATAACTCATGAGAATATAAATGGATATATAATGTTTCTCTTTAATGTTTATGGTTAATTATATACCTATATTTAAACTTAAAAAACTTTATAAATAAAGTTTTCAAGAAAAAAGAATTATATACTTACAGTATATAACCACGTTTTTTCATGATATATCGCTATAGCTACACAGCTAGTGTTAGCATTGTTAGCTGTTTACTTACCGGTCATGAAAACACTTTACAAAAAAACAATACTTTTTTTTTTTTACTGGCTGTTTTGTATCAAAAAAAGTTTGATATTGCTGTGAAAATAATAAATATGCCAGAAAAAAAGTTTTGCGGTTGCTACATAGCTAGCTAGCTGTTAGCAAGCCTCTTGTTTTTCTTATATTTCTATCCTGGTCAGACCTTTACTAGCTGTAACCTCCAATTAGTATTAGTACTTCTTGTTTTTGTAATTGTAACAGTGGTCAAAGTGTTTGTCAAGAAAATAGCTAATGCTAATATTAGCCATATAGCAGTAGCAAACTTTACATGTAGGTCCTTTAAGATTACAGTTGGCAGTTTGATTTGTTGGCCTAAAGCAGTGGTTCCCAACCTTTTTAGGCTCACAAATCACAACCTGTCAATTTTATTTGAACTCGATTAGAGAAAGTGAAAGTATAAAAAACAGTTGTTTAAGATTGTGTGTGGTGTTTTTAATCATAATTTTAAAAAATAATAATAATTAGCTAAAAAAACAAAGACATTTCAGGCGACCCCACGTGGCCTAAAGGTTATTCTGCTGTACTTTTACCTCCAATGCATGAAGTCTTCTGGCTGATTCCAGGAGCTGAAGCCAGCGGCGGCAGCGACCGGCCGGAGGAGCAGGAGGAGCAGGAGGGGGAGGGGGGGGGGGTGTGGAGGAGGAGGAGGTCCAAGCAGGGGGGCGGGGGCCAGAACCAGGAAGTGAGCGGCGCCACAGAGAGTCCCAGTGGCTCAACGGGGGAGAGAGAGACAGGTGAGCTGCAGACCGGAGGATGTTGCTCATTTCCCCCATTGTTTCATTTCATTTCATTTATTAGTTTATTTCATAGGGACAGTGCACCACTAATCAACAGAGTTAAAAGAAAACTGTAAGTGGGCCAGAGTTAGCCAACAAGGCTAGTTCTCCTCCGTTGTCCCTGGCCAGATGTTAAAGGCAACCTAAAAGCCATTATTATAGCCGTTATTGTTGTTGTTATTGTTATTGTTTTTATTATGATGGTTTGTTTATTAATGAATTAATTAGTCCAGTGGTTCCCAAAGGTTAGGGTTATTATATGTTGTCATTTTACACAGGTTTTTTCTCGTTGTTCCGTTGCTGGTTTTCACATTCATTGTGCCTGATATTGCCCTGCTGTATATTATGTATTTAATGTTTTAAAACTGTTGATATTCAGTCATCTATTGATATAGGCCTATCATTTATTTATTTCATTTATTTTATTTATCTATTTATCTATTTAAATACAGGAATAAATGTTTAATGTGGCCTTTGAATTTAGTTGATTTGGTCACATATATGAATGAAATGCTTAGCCTACTCATTTATTTAACATTTTAATTACGTTAAAATTATTAAACCCCTTAAAATCAAGAGGGCTTCGCGACCCCCCCTGGATCTTTGGCGCCCCCCTTGGGGGGTCCCGCCCCCCAGGTTGGGAACCACTGAATTAGTCTATATACATTGCTGCAAAAAAATCTTGTTGCTTTGATTTTAATGTCTCATCTACAAAATCTCTGAAGTCAGAATATAAAAAGAGGAACTGATTCAACCACAATTAGATTATTACACAGAAACCCAGTGAAAAGGAGCTGGAGTGTTGAAGTCTGGTGGAGATGCTGAAGGCAGCAGCTGATTGTTGAGATGCTACAAGGCAGCAGCTGATTGTTGAGATGCTACAAGGCAGCAGCTGATTGTTGAGATGCTACAAGGCAGCAGCTGATTGTGGAGATGCTACAAGGCAGCAGCTGATTGTTGAGATGCTACGAGGCAGCAGCTGATTGTTGAGATGCTACGAGGCAGCAGCTGATTGTTGAGATGCTACAAGGCAGCAGCTGATTGTTGAGATGCTGAAGGCAGCAGCTGATTGTTGAGATGCTACAAGGCAGCAGCTGATTGTTGAGATGCTGAAGGCAGCAGCTGATTGTGGAGATGCTGAAGGCAGCAGGATGATTGTTGAGATGCTGAAGGCAGCAGCTGATTGTTGAGATGCTACAAGGCAGCAGCTGATTGTGGAGATGCTGAAGGCAGCAGCTGATTGTTGAGATGCTACAAGGCAGCAGCTGATTGTGGAGATGCTGAAGGCAGCAGCTGATTGTGGAGATGCTGAAGGCAGCAGGATGATTGTTGAGATGCTGAAGGCAGCAGCTGATTGTTGAGATGCTACGAGGCAGCAGCTGATTGTTGAGATGCTGAAGGCAGCAGGACGACACAGAGAACAGCAGCTGATTGTTGGACTTTATTAAATAATAACTTCCTCAGGGTGGAAACTGGGTCAGGAGGTTCTGACACTTTGCTGATGATGGAAAAAAGATCTGAATGTTTCGTGTGTGTGTGTGTGTGTGTGTGTGTGTGTGTGTGTGTGTGTGTGTGTGTGTGTGTGTGTGTGTGTGTGTGTGTGTGTGTGTGTGTGTGTGTGTGTGTGTGTGTGTGTGTGTGTGTGTGTGTGTGTGTGTGTGTGTGTGTGTGTGTGTGTCACAGCTCAGGTCAACGGCCACCCGTCCATGCGCTCGCTGCCGTCTATCCGCCATGACATCAGCCGTTACCAGAGAGTGGACGAGCCGCTGCCGCCCAGTGAGTGTTAATACACTTCCTCATGGTCCTTAAAGGGATAGTTCACATCCCTCAAGCAGATTCTCCCATAATCACCATAATCCCTACAGTCATAATTATGGGTGCATGCTGTTTGAGATTGGCAGGGCAGAGACGTGAGCTGCTCAGTGAACACAATGGAGGTGAACGGTGCTTTAACCCCTTCCCTCATCAACCTGAGCAGCTCACGTCTCTGCCCCGCCGCTCTAAAAACAGCTTGCAACAACAATGAACCTACTCCTAAAACTATAGGGATTATTCACCAAAATGTTGAACTATCTCTTTAAACATGTGTGTGTGTGTGTGTGTGTGTGTGTGTGTGTGTGTGTGTGTGTGTGTGTGTGTGTGTGTGTGTCAGACTGGGAGGCTCGTATCGACAGCCACGGTCGGATCTTCTACGTGGACCACGTGAACAGGACGACGACGTGGCAGCGGCCCACCGCCCCCCCGGCCCCACAGACGCTGCAGAGGTCCAACTCCATCCAGCAGATGGAGCAGCTCAACCGTCGGTCAGCACACACACACGCACGCACGCACACACGCACGCACGCACACACACACACACACACACACACACAATGTACGACCAGCTTCAATATGATGATCTATACACTAGGGCTGGGTCGATACGCTTTTCTCCCGATTCGATTCTTCTACGATCTTTTGGACGGTGATTAGATTTAAATTGTGATTCTACGATATTGCAGATTCTCTCTATGATTTTTAGTCTTTAGCATTTTTAACATTTATCTGTACACAAACACTGTAGGAGAATATAAACTAACATACTCCATTATAAAGTGAACTTAAACCCTTTTCAAAACCTGGACTCTCTGTATGTAAAAAAGGCGAATAAATGCACATTGCACAATATTTAAAAAAATTCAACAACAAAAAAAAATTCTAAAAAAAAATCGACTTTAAAAAAAAAAAAAATCAATTTAAAAATCGTCAAAAAAGATATTGCGATATTTATGTGAATGGATTTTTTCTCCCACTCCTACTATACACACACCTCTCCAGGTATCAGAGTATACGAAGGACGATGACCAATGACAGCAGGCCGGAGGAGCAGCCGGCCAATGAGCTGCTGGCGGACGAGACCGACATGCCCCCCATACCAGGTGACCACCTCGCTGCAATGCATTCTGGTCTATGGAGGACAAGTATGTTCCTCCACCTTGATTTGTGCACTTCTTCTGATATAGCGATGTCACAGATTTTTACTAAGTCAGACGACTGTGGGACAACGACAACGAGCATGAACAAGCAAAACTGTAAAATTAGAAGATGCAGGACGACATCCGGTCAATCCTCCCTCTCAGTGCTGGGTAGATAAACACCTATGGAGTTCTTTACCACCAGAAATCAAATCCCAAACAGAATTAAAGATGTTTAGTGCTAAAGCTAAACATTTGGCTTAAGCAGCAGCAGAAACGTGAACATTAACTTCTCTCAAGTCACTAGTGTCAATACAACACTTTACTAATGTTTAATGTATTTAATTTGTGCAATTTCTTCATCTAAATTTTGTAGCTCTGTTTATTTATTCATGATAACTATTCACTGTATTTGTATTATTGCACTTATTGTAACGGTATTCAGTATCTTTTATCCTTCTGTAGCCTGACCAGGGACAAAGACCATTAGCTGCAGCTACACGTCTTTATGCATCACATTGTTCATTCTTTGTGGCTGTTGTATATATCGTCCCTGTTAAATAAACATTAAAATAAAAAATGAATTGTGTGTGTGTGTGTTGCAGAGCTGCGTAGGGACAGCAGCGTGGCTCAGTCCAGCTCCAGGTCTCGTCTCACGCTGCTGCTTCAGTCTCCCAGCGCCAAGTTCCTGACCAGCCCCGACTTCTTCACTGTGCTGCATTCCAACCCCGTACGACACTCGTTTCTCTCCTTCCTCCTCCTCCTCCTCTCTTTTTGCTCTTTTTTTAAATTTTCATTCAAGCTCTCCTGTCTGTGTGTGTGTGTGTGTGTGTGTCTGTGTGTCTGTCTCTGTGTGTGTGTGTGTGTGTGTGTGTGTCTGTGTGTGTGTGTGTGTGTGTCCTTCCCTCTCAGAGTGCCTACCGCATGTTCACCACCAACACGTGTCTGAAGCACATGATCAGTAAGGTTCGTCGTGACGCTCACCACTACGAGCGCTACCAACACAACAGAGACCTGGTGACTTTCCTCAACATGTTCTGTAACAAGCAGCTGGAGCTGCCGCGCGGCTGGGAGATGAAGCACGACCACGCCGGCAAGGTGGGGGGGGGGGGGGGCTCACAGTCTCACCTTATTAATAGTGCAATCAGGTTGGACTTTAAAGTTGGAGTTGGAATTTTAATCTGGAATCAGATCTCCAAATCCGCCACACACCCCAACGTAAGAATTCAAGATGGCCGCCATTAGCGTCAACAGTAGCTGACACAATTAAAGTCATGTAGCTAACGGCTAGCCCATGTGTTTTGGTGAAAGTAACACGTTTTCGTTATAATTTTCATTTTGTTAAATTAATTGTCTTTATTTACGACTTTCGTGTTGGTTTTGCAACTGGAAAGCGCTCGACTCAGAGGTGATGTCATTCTGACTTTCAACGTAAATGGAACGAACCATAAAATCCTGAGAGGATCCATTAGATGGTTGTGTTCAGTAATTTGTAGGTGGTTTAGGTTTATGCTTAATATTGAATATCTACTTTTGCTATTTAATTTATATTTAAAAAAAAAGATATTTTAAACCAGCACTAAGTAACTTTTCAACCTTCATAAAATATTTTCATAACTTTTGTGATGATACATCGACTACAACAGGTTGAATGACACCTCTGTCATGGCCTGAGGGGGTCTGTATCATTATGGTCTGTATCTCTTTCTCTGGCACTAAGCAGCTTTGAGGAGCATGGTAGGAACCCGGCTCTCACTTTACTTTCACTTTTGCGAGTCACAACAAGGAGGGAACAGGCAAAACGGCACTTTAGCAATGGATTATGTTTGTGTTCTCACTTTGAAATGATCCACTGGAAACAGAAACTTAGTTTTGATGTCTTCTGTTAATTTGAATGCAGGATATTTACAGGGCTTCACGCTAGTGTTCATGGGAAATGGAGTCTTCCTTCAGGCAAAACACTACCGCTTTGGTCCACAGGCGCCGCCAAACTCAACCAAAACTGAAAGTTCTTTAGTACTGCTTTAAAGTACGACGGAGTATTGACAAATAAAAAAAATCACAAACTTCGAGAATAGTCGTAAATTAACGACTTTATTCTCGTAAATTAATGACTTTATTCTCATAAATTTACGACTTTATTCTCGTAATGTTATGACTTTTTTTCTCGTATGAAACGTAGGACTTTATTCTCGTAAATGTATTACTTTATTCTCTAAGCCTGTTTTTTTCCCACAATGTGGCCCTAATACTCTGTCGTATTAAAGTGACATTTTTTAAATAATAATAATATATTTAAACATGATTTTAAAATTAAGAAAAAAGTATTATTGAAGTAAGGCATTTTTTAAAATCTCATATTGTATTTGTGTGTGCACATGCAGCCTTTCTTCGTGGACCATAACTGCCGTGCCACCACCTTCATCGACCCACGGCTGCCGCTGCAGAGCGCGCGGCCCACCGCCCTGCTAGCGCACCGCCAACACCTGACCCGCCAACGCAGCCACAGCGCCGGGGAGGTCAGCCCACGACGACTGGTAAGAAAAACACGCATTTGGATGCTAACGGTAGCATTTGAATTTTTCCGTAGACGTTAGCATAAAGCTAACATATTGATATTTATTACCAATATGTTAGCTTTATGCTAACATATTGGTAACTATTGACGACTGGTAAGAAAAACACACATTTGGATGCTAACATTAGCAATAGGATTTTTCCAATGATATATATATACTGTATATATTTTTACCTCATCCTGGACTTGTATTCTTGTGTGTTCTCTGTACATAAATAAATGTGTGTGTTTCTGTGTGAAGTTTTTCAGTAGCTAACTGCTGAGTCATGTTAGTTTTTCAGTAGCTAACTGCTGAGTCATGTTAGTTTTCCAGTAGCTAACTGCTGAGTCATGTTAGTTTTTCAGTAGCTAACTGCTGAGTCATGTTAGTTTTTCAGTAGCTAACTGCTGAGTCATGTTAGTTTTTCAGTAGCTAACTGATGAGTCATGTTAGTTTTCCAGTAGCTAACTGCTGAGTCATGTTAGCTAGTATAAAACAGCCACGTGTCTCTGTAGGCCGGTGAAGACGCCCGTCACGCCGGCCCGCCCGTCGTGCCCCGACCCTCCAGTTCCTTAACCTCCGCCAACAGGGGGCAGTGCCAAGACATCGTGCCAGTGGGTCAGTACACACACACACACACACACACACACACACACACACACACACACACACACACACATCAACACACACACCCCAGCTCAGAGAGAACTGAGGCAGTAAACTTCTCTGACCTTCCAGCTTACAACGACAAGATCGTGGCGTTTCTCCGGCAGCCGAACATCTATGAGATTCTGCAGGAGCGGCAGCCGGACATCAGCCGCAACCACTCACTCAGGTACGCAACCGCTAGAGATGATGGGTAGAACGGTTTCTAGGATACGGTCGCCGACAGCATTCTCATTTGAAAATCACTATGACAACAGGGAGAAGGTGCAACTGATCCGAACAGACGGAGTGTCAGGATTGGCCCGGCTGTCGGGCGACGCCGACCTCGTCATGTTGCTGAGGTGAAACCTCTTCTTCTGTTCTTACGCTCTTTACTTCAACCTGAAACACTCAACTTGTTCATTCTGGTCTCTCTCTCTCTGCAGCCTGTTTGAAGATGAAGTCATGTCTTACGTGCCTCCTCACGCCTTACTTCACCCCAGCTACTGTCAGTCGTCTCGCGGATCCCCTGTCTCCTCCCCACAGAACTCACCTGGTACGAGAGACGAGCGCACCTGCTCTCCGTTTATTGCTTTTCATGAGGCCAAACCAGATTTTCTTTTGAGGTTTAATAAGACACTTATTGGAGTAGTGGTGCAGATGAAGAGCCGTCAGAAGCAAATGATTTTAATGAAGCTGAATTATCACAGTTCACATTAGTAGTGAATAGTTTTTCTCTTTGTTGAATGTCAATAACAGATAGAAAAGAAACAGTTCATCTGCATAAACACAACATGAGTAGATTATGGAGATAGAGAAAGCACATTATAAATAATGTAACATGTCCATAATTGCACAAACAAAGAAAATAAATATGTACTAATAAATAGAAATTAAAAAAAAAAAAGCAAAAGAAGAGAATAGCTACTCAGATATTACAGTGAACTTGAACCGCCACCTTACCGTGGTGGAGGGGTTTGAGCACCCGAATGATCCTGGGAGCTATGTTGTCCGGGGCTTAATGCCCCTGGTAGGGTCTCCCAAGGCAAACAGGTCCTAGGTGACGGGTCAGACTAAGAGCGGTTCCAAAACCCCTCATGAGTGGAACAATATCGAGGACGTTCACGTCGCCCGGATCGGCGTCACCGGGGGCCCACCCTGGAGCCAGGCCTGGGGTCGGGGCTCGCAGGCGAGCGCCTGGTGGCCGGGTCTCCGCCCACGGGACCCGGCCGGGCCCAGCCCGAAGGAGCGACGTGGGCCCGCCTTCCAGTAGGCCCACCACCCGCAGGAAGGACCATGAGGGGCCGGTGCCGTGTGTTTTGGGTGGCAGCCGTGGGCGGGGGCCCCGGCGACCCAATCCCCGGACAACGACTCTGGCTTTAGGGACATGGAATGTCACCTCGCTGGGGGGGAAAGAGCCTGAGCTCGTGCGGGAGGCTGAGAGGTATCGACTAGAGATAGTCGGGCTCACCTCCACGCACAGCCTGGGCTCTGGAACCAACTCCTTGAGAGAGGTTGGACTCTCTTCCACTCTGGAGTCGCCCATGGTGAGAGGCAGCGAGCTGGTGTGGGCTTGCTCATAGCCCCCCAGCTCAGCCGCCATGTGTTGGAGTTCTCCCCACTTAACGAGAGGGTCGTTTCCCTGCGCCTCCGGGTCGGGGACAGGTCTCTCACTGTTGTCTCGGCCTACGGGCCGAACAGCAGTGCAGAGTACCCGGCCTTCCTGGAGGCCCTGGGAGGGGTGCTGGAAAGCGCTCCAACTGGGGACTCCATCGTTCTGTTGGGGGACTTCAACGCTCACTAGGCAGCGACAGTGTTACCTGGAGAGGTGTGATTGGGAGGAACGGCCTCCCCGATCTGAACCCGAGCGGTGTTTTGTTATTGGACTTCCGTGCTAGCCACAGTTTGTCCATAACGAACACCATGTTCAGGCATAAGGGTGTCCATCAGTGCACGTGGCACCAGGACACCCTAGGCCGGAGGTCAGTGATCGACTTTGTAGTCGTGTCATCTGATCTCCGGCCGTATGTCTTGGACACTCGGGTGAAGAGAGGGGCTGAGCTGTCAACTGATCACCACCTGGTGGTGAGTTGGATCCGCTGGCAGGGGAGGAAGCTGGTCAGACTTGGAAGACCCAAGCGTATCGTGAGGGTCTGCTGGGAACGTCTGGCAGAATCCCCTGTCAGGGAGGTCTTCAACTCCCACCTCCGGGAGAGCTTTGACCGGATTCCGAGGGAGGCTGGAGACATTGAGTCCGAATGGACCATGTTCTCCACTTCCATTGTTGACGCGGCCGTCTGAATGGACCATGTTCTCCACTTCCATTGTTGAAGCGGCTGTCCGGAGCTGTGGCCGTAAGGTCTCCGGCACCTGTCGCGGCGGTAATCCCCGAACCCGGTGGTGGACACCAGAAGTAAGGGATGCCGTCAAGCTGAAGAAGGAGTCCTACCGAGCCTGGCTAGCTCGGGGGACCCCCGAGGCAGCTGACGGGTACCGGCAGGCCAAGCGGACGGCAGCTCGGGCGGTCGCGGAAGCAAAAACTCTGGTCTGGGAAAAGTTCGGGGAGGCCATGGAGGAGGACTACCGGTCGGCCTCGAGGAAATTCTGGCAAACCATCCGACGCCTCAGGAGGGGGAAGCAGTGCTCCGCCAACACTGTTTACAATGGAGGAGGGGAGCTGTTGACCTCGACTGGGGATATCGTCGGACGGTGGAAGGAATACTTCGAGGATCTCCTCAATCCCACTGACACGCCTTCCGTCGAGGAAGCAGAGGCTGAGGATTCAGAGGTTGATGCATTCATCACTCAAGCTGAAGTCACTGAGGTAGTCCAGAAGCTCCTCAGTGGCAAGGCACCGGGGGTGGATGAGATCCGCCCTGAGTACCTCAAGTCTCTGGATGTTGCGGGGCTGTCGTGGCTGACACGCCTCTGCAGCATCGTGTGGCAGTCGGGGACAGTGCCTCTGGACTGGCAGACCGGGGTGGTGGTCCCTCTCTTCAAAAAGGGGGACCGGAGGGTGTGTTCCAACTACCGGGGGATCACACTCCTCAGCCTCCCGGGGAAAGTCTATTCCAGGGTGCTGGAGAGGAGAATTCGGCCGATAGTCGAACCTCGGATTCAGGAGGAACAATGCGGTTTTTGTCCTGGCCGTGGAACGCTGGACCAGCTCTACACCCTCCGCAGGGTGCTCGAGGGCGCATGGGAGTTTGCCCAACCAGTCCACATGTGTTTTGTGGACTTGGAGAAGGCTTTCGACCGTGTCCCACGTGGCATCCTGTGGGAGGTGCTCCGAGAGTATGGGGTCGGAGGCCCTCTGCTGAGGGCTGTACGGTCCCTGTATGACCGGAGCAGGAGCTTGGTTCGCATTGCCGGCAGTAAGTCAGACCTGTTCCCGGTGCGTGTTGGACTCCGGCAGGGCTGCCCTTTGTCACCGGTTCTGTTCATTATTTATATGGACAGAATTTCTAGGCGCAGCCAAGTGCCGGAGGGGGTACGGTTCGGGAGCCACTTGATTTCATCTCTGCTTTTTGCAGATGATGTTGTCTTGTTGGCTCCCTCGAGCCAGGACCTTCAGCATGCACTGGGGCAGTTTGCAGCCGAGTGTGAAGCAGCTGGGATGAGAATCAGCACCTCTAAGTCCGAGGTCATGGTTCTCGACCGGAAAAAGGTGGCTTGCACCCTCCAGGCCGGGGGAGAGTTCCTGCCTCAGGTGGAGGAGTTTAAGTATCTTGGGGTCCTGTTCACGAGTGAGGGGAGAACGGAGCGCAAGATTGACAGGCGGATCGGTGCGGCGGCCACAGTAATGCGATCATTGTATCGGTCCGTCGTGGTGAAGAAGGAGCTGAGCCGAAAGGCAAAGCTCTCGATTTACCGGTCGATCTACGTTCCCACCCTCACCTACGGTCATGAACTCTGGGTCATGACCGAAAGAACGGGATCCCGGATACAAGCGGCCGAAATGAGTTTCCTCCGCAGGGTGGCGGGGCGCTCCCTTAGAGATAGGGTGAGGAGCTCTGTCACCCGGGAGGAGCTCGGAGTGGAGCCGCTGCTCCTCCACATCGAGAGGAGCCAGCTGAGGTGGCTCGGGCACCTGCATAGGATGCCCCC